>NC_054704.1:79483337-79564348 GCF_016097555.1 Gigantopelta aegis
GCCCGGGGGCCACCCCCCCCGACGTCACCGTACTCTGTTCTTCAATGGGCAGCGGTGCCAGCAGTTGTCAACACCCGCGGAGGCCACACACACCCGGTATTGACTTCCAATGACCTTGACCTTGGTTGGTGTGTCCTATCACTTACTCACAATGGACTGGGTGAACAAGCCTGCAACATTTGGTAATTATCGGACTCACCCATTCAAATAAAATCATTCTCCAATGTTACGACAATGTGGTTTTGCGTTTCTTCTTTGTTTTTGAAGAGTATATATTACATTCCATAATAGTCGACGACTAACAGTATACGATTTTGGTGTAAAAAATGTTTAAGTCTCATAAGCCTTAAGGACTCCCTGTTTACAACTCTTGAGAGCCCGCCACCAACCCAGCGAGCCCTACAACTCGTCTCCAGTAAAACAGAAGATACACTAAATGTTTTCCATGAAACCATGGAAAAGATCGCTATTCAAAACTGTGTTTTCCCAGGATTTTGAGATATATGTTTACTGTTCAAAAGACAAACCATGCACATCTTTGGAGCCGTTTTACCAGTCAACTTGTTAAGTGAAAACCTTCGTAAATGTTCTGATGAACAGACAGGTGACGTTTACCTTCATACCTTCAGACTGCATGCTTATTACCCGCAGCTTACTTTCCCCACTGTACAAACTCAAAATACAAGAAATTTTATACTTTGAACAATTTATACATTTAACAATAAGAACTGAACAAATTATAACAAAAATAAGTCATGAGAATCGGACAAACTCTTGACAAAAGCCAATGGGAACAAAACAAACTGTGACAGAAAACACTAACAAGAACTGAACGAATTCATAAAAATCATCAGAGATCGAACAAACTAAACGGAAATCAGTAATGATAACTGAACAAACTAACTGAAGAGAACAATACGAACTGAACAAGTTGTCACAAAAATCAATAATGAGAAGTGAATTAACTGTACCTGAAATCTGTAGTGAACTGAACAAACTGTAACATAAACTAATGAGAAATGAACAAACTGTAAACAGAACAAATGGAAACTGGGCAAACTCTAACAGAAATCAATCATGATAACTACTCCCCCCCCCCCCCCCCAAACAATAATGAGAATTGAACAAAACCGAAAATAAGAAGTGAACAAACTGTAACAGAAATTAATAATGTGAACTGAACAAAGTGTAAGATCAGTCACTAATGAAAACTCACAAGAAGAAGGAAGGAAATGTTTTATTTAACGACGAACTCAACGGTTATATGGCGTCAGACATATGGTTAAGGACCACAAATATATTGAGAAAGGAAACCTGCTGTCGCCACTTCATTGGCTACTCTTTTCGATTAGCAGCAAGGGATCTTTTATATGCACCATCCCACAGACAGGATAGTACATACTACGGCCTTTGTTACACCAGTTGTGGAGCACTGGCTGGAGCGAGAAATAGCCCAATGTGCCTACTGACGGGCATCGATCCCAAACCGACCGCGCATCAAGCGAACGTGTTACCACTGGGCTACGTCCCGACCCGGAAAACTCATAAGAGAAAAACAAATAATGAAAACTCAACTGTAACAAAAAGAAATTTAATTCGAACTGAAAGTAACAAAAATAATGAATAAGAACAGAACCGTAACAAAAATCAATCATTAGAACTGAACTAACTGTAAACAAAAAGCAATGATGAGAATTATTTATTTATTTTTTGACAGAAACCAGTGATAAGAAATGAACAAACTATAAAAGAAACAACCATGAGAACTGAACAAACTGTAGAAGAAACCAATTTTCTTACACTAAATCAACTAACAGAATTCAATAAAAACTTGAACAAAACTCTTTAACAAAAACCAATAATGAGAACTGAACAAACTGTAACAGAAGTCAACAAAGCGAATTGAATAAACTGAAATGGAAATTGGAAATGAGAACTGAACAAACTGTTAACAGAAACGATTGAGAACTGAACAAGATGTAGCAGAAGCCAATAATGAGAACATAACAAACTATAACGGAAATCAATAATGAGAACTGCTCAAACTGTAACATAAACTAATGAGAAATGAACAATTTGTAAACAGAAACGAATGGGAACTAAACGAACTGTAACAGAAATCAATAATGAGAACAGAACAAACTGTAACATAAACTAACGAGAGATGAACAAACTGTAAACAGAACGAATCAAAACTGAACAAACTGTAACAGAAACCAATAATGAGAACTAAACAAAGTGTAATGTAAACTAATGATAAATGAACAAATGGCAAACATAAACTAATGAGAAACGAACAAACTGTAATCAGAAATGAATGAGAACTAAACAAACTGTAACAGAAACCAATAATGAGAATAGAACAAACTGTAACAAACTAATGAGAAATAAACAAACTGTAAACAGAATGAATGAAAACTGAATAAACTGTAACAGAAACCTTAATGAGAAGATAACAAAGTGTAACATAAACTAATGAGAACTGAACAAACAGTAACAGACATCAATAATAAGAACTTAACAAACTGTAACATAAACCTATACTGAGAACTGAATCAATGGTAGCATAAACTAATAACGAGAAATGAACAATCTGTAAACAGAAACGAATAAGAACTGAATAAACTGAAACTGTAGCAGAAACCAATAATTAGAACTGATCTGTGTAACATAAATTAATGAGAAATAAACAAACTATAAACAGAACCGAATGAGACCTGAACCAATTATAACAGAAAGCAATAATGAGAATTAATTTAACAAACTGTAACAGAAAGCAATAATGATAATTAATTTAACAAACTGTAACAGAAAGCAATAACGAGAGCTGAACAATTTGTAATGTAAACTAATGATGAGAAATGAACAAATGTTTAACAGAAACGAATGAGAACGTAACAAACTTTAGCAGAAACCAATAATGAGAACTGAACAGACTGTAACATAAACTAATAATGAGAACCTAACTACACATATATAACATAAACGTAATGAAAAATGAACACACTGTAACAAAAGTCAACAATGCGAACTGAACAAATTATATCGGACAACAATCACGAAAATCGAATACAGTAACATAAACCAGAAATATGAAATTAACAAACTATATATATGCCTTACAGAAGTCAACAATGCGCACTGAACAAGATGTAACATAAACCAACAATGCGAACTAAAAACTGTAACAGAAATCAATACTGAAAACAGAAATAACTGTAACATAAACTAATACTGACAATGGAACAAACTTTAACAGAAATCGAAAATTAAAACGGCCAAACTGCAACAAAAAAGAAAAGAAAGGAGAATTGAACAAACTGTAACAGAAGCCAATAATGAGAAAAACTAAACAAACTGTAACTGAAATCAATAATAAGAACTGAATTTAAAAAAAACCCAGAAACCAATAATGAGAACTCAGCAAACTGTAACAAAAACCAATTATGACAACTGAACAAACTATAAAAGAATACAATAATAAAAACTGAGCAAACTCTAACCCAGTAATGCGAACTGAGCTAACTCTTAACAAAAGCTAATAGAAAGAACTATAATAGAAACCTGTGATGAGAACACACTAACATAAACCAATAATTAGAGCTGAATAATCTGTAATGTAAACTAATAATGTGAAATGAACAAACTCTTTGACAGAAACGAATGAGAACTGAAAAGACTTTTAACAGAAACGAATGAGAACTGAACAAACTTTAACAGAAACTTACAATGAAAACCGAACAAACTGTAAACATACACTAACAACGAAAAATGAACAAACTGTAACAAAACTCAACAATGTGAACTTAACAAACTATTCTAGGCAAAACAGAAGTCAACAATGCGCACTGAACAGGCTGTAACATAAACCAATAATGCCAACTAAATAAATTGTAGCATAAACTAATGTTGACAACGGAATAAACTTTTAACAGAAACGGTAAAAAGAATGGCCAAACTGCAACAGAAACCAAACATGAGCATTGAACAAACTGTAACAGAAATCAGTGAGATCTGAACAAATTGTAATAGAAACCAATTATGAGAAATGAACAGACTAGCAGAAATGATTAATGAAAACTGAATAAGACATTCAAACTGAACAAACGTAACAGAATGTTTAAGATGAAAACCGACTGAAATGTAACAGAAGACGCACACATTACAGGCCCGTACGCATGATTTTTAATGCGGGGGAGGGGGGGGGGGGGTATATGAATGCCCCGTGATGGCAGCAGCAATGGCTAAGACTCAATTTCTTTACCCCCACCCCCACCCCCACCCCCCAAAAAAACAACAACCAAACCCACCAAAAAACGTTCACGTGACGTTATCTAAATTTGGTTTTTAAAATGTGGACCTTTGATAATTTGGGTTTTTTTTGGGAGAGAGGTGCGTACTCATCACTCGCACCTTCCGCCTGTAATATATATTAATAAGTAGAACAGAACAGAATAAAATTAAACTATGTTCTGAGAAAAAAGAAAGAAGAGAAAAATACTTCAAATATAGCGTGCAAGACCAGGCATTGAGATGTAAGAATGGGGGGGGGGGGGGGGGGCATAGGCGTCGATCGGTGGGGGACAGAGGGACGCGTCTCTCTCACTTTTCAACGCCAGGGGACAATCTATATAAGTCCCCCCCCCCCCCACACACACACACCCCTTTTTTTCGTTTAGCACACACACACACACACACACACACACACTAACACGTCCTCCCCACTTTTAAAGCCGGATTGATGCCCATGGGGGAGGGGAGGTGTGTGTCAAAATTAAGTAAGGTATAACCATATATATAATATTATGATACTAAATAACTGTATTTACTAGTAGATTCACACTGTATACCCGGCATGGAACTAAGCTTACTAGATTTATAAACATACATTAACTAGTGCTTGCATAAAGTTTCAGCAGTTAATTCAAAACATTTAATATTGTTTTTGTTTTTTTTAAATCTTTAGGTCAATTGCCCTGCTGCGCATCTTGTAAGAAAAGCACAGCTCTGTTGATAATGGATACAGCAAGAACTAGTTAGTCACTTCGTTAGCTAAAACACTTATCAAATGATTGTGGCATGTCACTATAGCACTTATAACTATAAATTGTTTTATTTTGTTTAATGTATATATATATTCAGTCGTTCATTATTCTTATCATTAAGTTTATTATTGCTGGGTTACCAGACTGTGTTTATAAGTATACTTATATGTACACATCATATGTAAACACGGTAAAAAGCATTTTGCATTGTATTGTATTGTACTATATCTGACACTGCAGTTATCAATATCCATAAAATTACCGCTTTCTTAAAATTTGACAATACTGAAATTATCTAATCGTATTAACATGGATTCCCGTTCACGCCTAAGACTAGCACATTAAACGTGTTATTTTCTTGAGTTGATATTAATTATTATCTACATGTTTACATAGCTACAGCTATTATCTGTGGGATCCATTAATTTGAATTTATGTATTACAAATAAAAGTGAAAATTGCGAAATGTAGCACTTGTAAATGTGAGCTAGTCCCTTGGGGTTTGTTTTATTAACATACGGGGAAAAGGTAATTATGAATAGACCCTCTCTCTCACTCCCTCGGACGAGTGGTCCTATGTTGCATTTCATTTAGAATTATGCAAACAAATAAACAATAAAACACACTGTGTTTAACAGCCGTGACATACAAAAAAAAAAAAAAAAAAAAAAAAAAAAAAAAAAAAATAATAATAATAAAAAAAAATTAAAAGAAATTCAACACTAATTTTTAAAAATAAAAATAAAAGTTATACACGCTTGTGCACACAAGAACAAACACACCAAGAAGAAAACATTACGACGACAAAGAAAAAAAAGAACATGAACTAGAACTAGAAGAAGAAAGCGTCCATGCCCATAGTAACCGGGGAAGGGGGTGGGAGAACGAATGGGTTTTTTTTTTTTTTTCTATAATTAAAGATTTTAAAAAAAAAAGTGATTTGTGGTTCCCACTAGAGATACATGTAGTGTCGCCACACCTAACTTCAGATATCGTTTCTAAGGGCCTGAAAAGAACAGATGAAAAAGAAAAAATAAGAAGAAAAACTCACCGATCTTCCAAGCGATTCCATAAACTTACCTTAATAATCGTGTGACGTCAAATCATTAATGACGTCAACAACGTTGGTTACCAATGCGATTAGCAGCACCTTTAAAAAAAAAGAAAAAAGAAAAAAAAGAAAGAAAAAAAAAAGCATTTTCAGACAAACATCGCTGCTGCTACATTGTGGGGGAGGGGCACATCCTTCGCTTCCTACGCCAGTGCGAAGGTTAATAAAGCAATGTGCTCTAGTGATGTCGTTAAACAAAACAAACTTTTAACTTTTTATCTGTTGTCTACTAGAATAAATCTAATTTGGAAACTTACTTAATTGTTATTTCTGATCAAAACCTTTTTACAAATACAAATGTGACTTGTGCGTTTTCGAGTTTAGTGTGTGTGTGTGTGTGTGTGTGTGTGTGTGTGTGTGTGATCTTCGTCGTCTTCGAAAGGAACTGACTCAAGATCTGACTCCTTGATCCTTGCATCTTCAGCCGAGTGCGAGGAAGGATTTTCTGGTTGACTTTTGTAACTGGGGTGGGTGGGGTGAGGGTGGGGTGAGGGTGGGGTCGGGTGGGGTGGGGGTCATAATGGACGAGTGTACCAAAGGGATTTTTTTTGTTTTAACTTGAGATATTTAATTGTGGTTTTTAGACAGAGACTTTATTTTATCGTTTGTTGTTTTAAACATTTTTAAAAAGTATACCCCTCTATTTTTGAGGATAAATTTTACTTGTACAATGCAGGACATTGCATTTCAAGACATGTTTGGTCTAGGACCAATCCCCGTTGGTGGGCCCATTGGGCTATTTCTCGTTTCAGCCAGTGCACCAGTGTATCAATACTATAAAAGGCTGTATTATGTGTTATCCTGTATGTGAGATGATACATATAAAATATAACTTGCTACCAATGGAAAAATGTATTGGGTTTCCTAATGTCAAAACTGCCAAATGTTTGACATCTAATAGTCGATGATTAATAAATCAATGTGCTCCAGTGGTGTCGTTAAACAACACAATGTATAAATAAGTACAAACCATTTGTTCAACAGACCAAACCATGCACATCTTTGGAGCCGTTTTACCAGTCAACTTGTTAAGTGAAAACCTTCGTAAATGCACTGATGAACAGACATGTGACGTTTACCTTCATACCTTCAGACTGCATGTTTTTTACCAGCAGCTTACTTTTCCCACTGTACAAATTCAAAATACAAGAAATTTATACTATTTATACATTTAACAATAAGAACTGAAACATTATAACAAAAATAAGTAATGAGAATCGGACAAACTTGACAAAAGCCAATGGGAACAAAACAAACTGTGACAGTAAACACTAACAAGAAATGAACAAATTTATAAAAATCATAAGAGAACGAACAAACTAAACGGAATTTAATAATGATAACTGAACAAACTAACTGAAGAGAACAATACGAACGGAACAAGTTGTGACAAAAATCAATAATGAGAAGTGAATTTACTGTACCTGAAATATGTAACGTGAATTGAACAAACTGTAACATAAACTAATGAGAAATGAACAAACTGTAAACAGAACAAATCAAAACTGGACAAACTCTTAACAGAAATCAATCATGATAACTAAAAAAAAAAAAAAAAATATATATATATATATATATATATATATATATATATAATAATAATAATGAGAACTGAACAAAACCGAAAATAAGAAATGAACAAACTGTAACACAAATTAATAACGTGAACTGAACAAAGTGTAAGATCAGTCACCAATGAAAACTGGAAAATTCATAAGAAGAAGGAAGGAAGGAAATGTTTTATTTAACGACGAACTCATTGTATTTACGGTTATATGGCATCAGACATATGGTTAAGGACCACACAAATATTGAGAGAGGAAACCCGCTGTCGCTACTTCATGGGCTACTCTTTTTGATTAGCAGCAAGGGATCTTTTACATGCACCATCCCACAGATAGGATAGTACGTACCATGCCTTTGTTGTGAAGCACTGGCTGGAGCGAGAAATAGCCCAATGGGCCCACTGACGGGGATCGATCCCAAACCGACCGCGCATCAAGCGAAAGCGTTACCACTGGGCTACTTCCCGACCCGGAAAACTCATAAGAGAAAAACAAATAATGAAAACTCAACTGTAACAAAAAGAAATTTAATTCGAACTGAAAGTAACAAAAATAATGAATAAGAACTAACCGTATCAAAAATCAATCATTAGAACTGAACAAACTAGCAGAATCCAACAATAAGAATTGAACTAACTCTTAACAAAAAGCAATGATGAGAAATGATGGTTTTTTGACAGAAACCAGTGATGAGAAATGAAAAATCTATAAAAGAAATCAACTATGAGAACTGAACAAACTGTAGAAGAAACCAATTTTCTCACACTAAATAAACTAACAGAAATTAATAATTTTAACTCCAGAAACTCACAACAGAATTCAATAAAACCTGAACAAAACACATAACAAAAACCAATAATGAGAACTGAACAAACTGTAACAGAATTCAACAAAGCGAATTGAATAAATTGAAATTGAAATTGGAATTGATAACTAAACAAACTGTAGAAGAAACCAATAATGAGAACATAACAAACTATAACGGAAATCAATAATGAGAATTGAACAAACATTAACACATAACTAACGAGAACTGAATAAAGTTCAATAAACAGTAACGAAAACTAGTAATGAGAACTGATCAAACTGTAATATAAACTAATGAGAAATAAACAATTTGTAAACAGAAACGAATAAGAACTAAACGAACTGTAACAGAAATGAATAATGAGAACAGAACAAACTGTAACATAAACTAACGAGATGAACGAACTGTAAACAGAACGAATGAAAACTGGACAAACTGTAACAGAAACCAATAATAAGAACTAAACCAAGTGTAATGTAAACTAATGATAAATGAACAAATTGCAAACATAAACTAATGAGAAATGAACAAACTGTAAACAGAAACAAATGAGAACTAAGGAAAGTGTAACAAAAATTAATACTAAGGTCTCACTACACAAATCACTTCCGGGTGAGAGTTCATTCATCGTGGTCCACTATAGTTCCTAATTGTGACACATGTTATGGTTCACATATTCACTTCTAGGAAATGGTGAAGAATTAAAACAATATGTATGTTTAATGGTAAGCCTTCTGGCTGTATTTTGCCCATGTTATTTTGTAATATTGTGCATCGACCTTTTGGGACATGGGTATATAGCGCAAGTGACAGCCGGAGTAAATCGGTTAATGAACCACCTGTTCGGACCGGTACTACAGCCAGATGCAGTCATATAGCAAAAAACTGAGACGGAAATGTTCTCAATTTTGGAGTGAAAATAAATGCTTATATAATGTATGTTCGCAATGGTGTATGTTGCTTGTGCAACGAGAACCCGTTCTATGGGCAATCTTCGCTTGAAGTTGGGCAGTTTAACATGGGTTTCAATGGCAGATGACATCTGTGTAGTGAGACCTAAGAAAATAACAAACTGTTACATAATCTAATGAGAAATGAACAAACTGAAAAACTGAAAACAGAAACGAGTAAGAACTGAACAAACGGTAACAAACATCAATTATGATTTTTTTTTTAAACATAAACCAATGAGAGCTGAACACATTGTAACATAAACTAATGAGAAATGAACAAACTGTAAAGAGAAACGAATGAGAACTAAACAAATTGTAACAGAAACCAATACTGAGAATAGAACAAACTGTAACATAAACTAATGAGAAATGAACAAACTGTAACAGAATGAATGAAAACTGAACAAACTGTAACAGAAACCTTAATGAGAACAGAACAAAGTGTAACATAGACTAATGGGAAATTAACAAACTGGAGACAGAAACGAATGAGAACTGAACAAATAGTAACAGACATCAATAATACGAACTTAACAAACTGTGACATAAACCTATACTGAGAACTGAATCAATGGTAGCATAAACTAATAACGAGAAATGAACAATCTGTAAACAGAAACGAATGAGAACTGAAAAAACTGAAACTGTAGCAGAACCCAATAATGAGAAGTGATCTGTGTAACATAAACTAATGAGAAATAAACAAACTATAAACAGAACCGAATGAGACCTGAACCAACTGTAACAGAAAGCAGTAATGAGAACTAATTTAACAAACTGTAACAGAAAGCAATAATTAGAGCTGAACAATTTGTAATGTAAACTAATAATGATAAATTAACAAACCTTTAATAGAAACGAATGAGAACTTAAAAAACTTTAGCAGAAACTTACAATGAGAACTGAACAGACTAACACAAATTAATAACGAGAAACGAACTATAACATAAACATATAATGAAAAATGAAGAAACTGTAACAAAAGTCAACAATGCAAACTGAACAAATTATATCGGACAACAATCACGAAAATTGAACAGAGTAACATAAACCAGAAATGTGAAATTAAGAAACTATATATATGCCTTACAGAAGTCAACAATGCGCACTGAGCAAGATGTAACATAAACCAATAATGCAAACTAAAAAGTGTAACAGAAATCAATACTGAAAACAGAATAAGCTGTAACAAACTAATACTAACAATGGAACAAACTTTAACAGAAATCGAAAATTAAAACGGCCAAACTGCAACAAAAAAAACAAAAATGAGAATTGAACAAACTGTAACAGAAACCAATAATGAGAAAAACTAAACAAACTGTAACTGAAATCAATAATAAGAACTCAACAAAACTGTAACAGAAACCAATAATGAGAACTCAGCAAACTGTATCAGAAACCAATTATGAGAAGTGAACAAACTATAAAAGAATACAATAATAAAAACTGAACAAACCCAGTAATGCGAACTGAACTAAATCATAAGAAATTTAATAGAGATAACTATAACAGAAACCCGTGATGAGAAATGAACACACTAACATAAACCAATAATTAGAGCTGAACAATTTGTGATGTAAACTAATAATGTGAAATGAACAGACTTTTAACAGAAACGAATGAGAACTGAACAAACTTTAACAGAAACTTACACTGAGAACCGAACAAACTAAACATACACTAACAGCGAGAAATAACAAACTGTAACAAAACTCAACAATGTGAACTTAACAAACTATACTAGGCAAAACAGAAGTCAACAATGCGCACTGAACAAGCTGTAACATAAAGCAATAATGCCAACTGAATAAATTGTAGCATAAACTAATATTGACAACGGAATAAACTTTTAACAGAAATCGGTAAAAAGAACGGCCAAACTGCAACAGAAACCAAACATGAGAACTGAACAAACTGTAACAGAAATCAATGAGATCTGAACAAATTGTAATAGAAACCAATTATGAGAACTGAACAGACTAGCAGAAATGATTAATGAAAACTGAATAAGACATTCAAACTGAACAAACGTAACAGAATGTTTTAGATGAAACCGACTGAAATGTAAGAGAAGACGTTACGCACACACACATTACAGGCCCTACGCATGATTTTTAATGCGGGGGAAGGGGGGGGGGGTATATGAATGCCTCGTGATGGCAGCAACAATGGCTAAGACTCAATTTCTTTACCCCCCACCCAAACAAAACCCCAAAACCCCCCAACAAACGTTCACGTGACGTTATCTAAATTTAATTTTTTAAATGTGGACCTTTGATAATTTGTTTTTTTGGGAGAGAGGTGCGTACGCATCACTCGCACCCTCCGCCTGTAATATATATTAATAAGTAGAACAGAACAGAATACAATTAAACTATATTCTGAGAAAAATAAAGAAGAGAAAAAAATATCAAATACAGTGTGCAAGACCAGGCATTGAGATATAAGAATGGGGGGGGGGGGGCATGGGCGTCGATCGGTGGGGGACAGAGGGACGCGTCCCCCTCACTTTTCAACGCCGGGGGACAATCTATATAAATGCCCCCCCCCCCCAACCTTTTTTTTCGTTTAGCACACACACACACACGCAATGTACACACACACACACACACACATACACACTAACACGTCCTCCCCACTTTTAAAGCCGGATTGACGCCCATGGGGGGGGGGGGGGGGTCAAAATTAAGTAAGGTATGACCATATATATAATATTATGATACTAAATAATTGTATTTAATAGTAGATTCACGCTGTATACCCGGCATGGAACTAAGCTTACTAGAGTTATAAACACCCATTAACTAGTGCTTGCATAAAGTTTCAGCAGTTAATTCAAAACATTTAATATTGATTTTTTTTTTTGATTTTTTTATCTTTAGGTCAATTGCCCTGCTGCGCATCTTGTAAGAAAAGCACAGCTCTGTTGATACATGGATCCAGCAAGAACTAAAGTAGTGTCGGAAATAGAATGAAACTGATTTTCGTTGATTATTTTTTTCCTATTAAACTGACAAGTAAATATTTTGTAAATATTTAATTAATGATACTCTACCTAATTTAGCATTTACCTGTTTGGATTCTCACTGATGTACAAGGTGGTGTTTACTCTTGAAATTAAAAGAAATATGTCAGTAAACAGGTGATCTGTGTACTTTATTGGAACAGACTATAACACATTTTGATCTACATGGGTCAATTTCATTTGCTCTTAAAAAAACTTTTAATTTATAACTGAGTATTTGGAATTGCAGCAGAAATTATTAATTATGATCAGCATATTTAGTGAATATAAATTCAATAGAAGTACATTAAAAATGTATACAATCTTGCAACCACTTTAAGGTGCTATATCATAGTTATATGTGAGCATCTGTTTGTGATAAAAATTATCCAATAAAAATGTATTTACCACTAGTAGATAAAATTATTTTGTTAGAATCATTTACGAGCATATAGTTGAAGGTGTAGTCTTTAAATTTTAAAGCAAAATTTAATTTAAAAATAAATTATTTGCAATAGCCGTCATTATGCAACTTGGAGATAGCACCTTTAATACATAGCACCTTTAATACCTGTATAATAGATCACACACTCAGAATGGTTCTTGGCAGTTTTGCTCAAAAGTTACTTAGAAATGTCTACACATATTTTGTTTTGGAGAGGGATAGGGGTAAACCATCATTAGAGACGGTCCCTCGCAGCTTGCAACAGCAATGATATTGACACGTCGAGCAAAAGTTGTTATAGTCTATTCCAATAAAGTGCACAAATCACCTGTTTACTGACACCTTTCTTTTAATTTCAAGAGTAAACACCACCTTATACATCAATGAGAGCCCAACTAATTACATGCTAAATTAGGTAGAGTATCATTAAATAGATATTTATAAAATATTTACCTGTCAGTTTAATATGAAAGACACAATAGACGAAAATCAGTTTTATTCTATTTCCGACACTACTTTAGTTAGTTCACTTCGTTAGCTTCCTTATCAATTGATATGTGGCAAGTCACTATATAGCACTTATAACTATACATTGTTTTATTTTGTTTAATGTATATATTCAGTCGTTCATTATTCTTATCATTAAGTTTATTATTGCTGGGTCACCACACTGTGTTTATAAGTATACTTATATGTATACACATCATATGTAAACACGGTAAAAAACATTTTGCATTGTATTGTAGTGTACTATATCTGACACTGCAGTTATCAATATCCGTAAAATTACTGCTTTCTTAAAATTTATGTATTACAAATAAAAGTGAAAATTGCGAAATGTAGCACTGGTAAATTTGAGCTAGTCCCTTAGGGTTGTTTTTATTAACATACGGGGAAAAGGTAATTAAGAGTAGACCCAGTCTCTCACGCCGTGTGTAGACGAGTGGGCCTACACACCATGTTCAACAGCCGTAACATACATATAATATATTTTTTTTTTTAATTAATAAAATAATAATAATAATAATAATAAAATCCAACGCTAAATTTTGTTATTAAAATAAAAAGTTATACACGCCTGCGTACAAACGAACAAACACACCAAGAAGAAAACATTACGACGACGACAAAGAAGAAAAAGAACCAAATTAGCTCCACTGGTTAATTACTATTACCTGTAAACCACCAGTAGAGCTAATTTTCATCAAATTGAAACAGAACATGAACTAGAACAAGAAAAAAGTGTTCATGCCCATAGTAACCGGGGAAGGGGGTGAGAGGACGAATGGTTTTTGTTTTGTTTTTCTATAATTAAAGATAAAAAATGTGATTTGTGGTTCCCACTAGAGATACACGTAGTGCCGCCACACACAACTTCAGATATCGTTTCTACGGGCCTGAAAAGAGAAGATGAAAAAGAAAGAAAAGAAAAACTCACTTAGATCTTCCAAGCGATTCCATAAACTTACTTTAATAATCGTGTGACGTCAAATCATTGATGACGTCAACAACGTTAGTTGCCAATGAGATTAGCGGCATCTTTAAAAAAAAAAGGACTTTCGGGAAAACATCGCCCGATTCTCCTAAACATTTCGCTCACCTCAGTCTGAACCCACCCTACTTCTGGACACTTTCTTGTGAGGCAAAACGATATTGCATCATTGGTTTTATATAAAATCTATACAGGCTAAACGAAATGAACCAGACATTTGAAAAATATAGGCCTACATTTAAATTGGCGGATGTAGGCCTACCATATACTTGGAAAATGATTTGAAATTTACTTATTACCAGTATACAGTTTGTTTTACCAGATTACTTGCGTAGCATGGGGGAACATGGGGGTTCACACCTTTTCAGCCACTAACTTTTATATTCATCCAAACACGACTCAAGAGTTAGTGACCCACCCCACCCTATGAGGATGGCCTCCAATATACAATTATTTAATTTAATTATTATTATTTATAATTATTTTTGTTTTTTAAAAAGGTATTCGATGACAGTCATTTCCCATGTATTGCCAATATCCAATGCTCATTTACATACCGCCTATTCAGCTGCCATACAATACAGATCTATATAGCCAGAACCTTTCATTGAGCGGAGGGGCGGGGGTCGACCTCCTAAAGTTTAAATTGTTTAACTTCAAAACAAAGTTTCGTTTTCAGTCACGTGTGCAGGGAAAGGTATGGTTCGGACGTCGAAACCCCTGCTTAAAGCAAATTTTCCGGGGGAATCCGACTCTAACATCACTAGAAACTTCGCTCACCATGGTCTAGACCGCGAACTGTTTGTTTGGTTTAACTTGAAGCGCATAAACCAGTCTAGCGGACGTTTTTCTGCTCGGTCTAGTTGAACGCTGGGCTCCCTGATTCATTTCGGTTAGAAACATATCCGCTAGGAGGTGCAACTGATCCCTTTGGCTACCAACGAAGTTGACGTCATCAATGATTTGACGTCACATGATTATTACGGTAAGTTTATGAAACCGCCTGGAAGATCGGTGATTTTTTCTTTTTGTATTGCTTTCTTCTTCTTTTTCACCTTCTTTTCAAGCCCGTAGAAACGATATCTGAAGTGGGGTGGGGTGGTGAGGCACTATCTCTAGTGGGAACCTTCTTCTCCGTATTTCAGTATAAGCAGTATAGTTTTATTAATTATTATTAAACCATCTAAATTATATACATTGTGTGCCATTATTCACTTAAAATCCATGCATGACTGTATATGGGTTTTTTGTTTATAAAAAAAAAAAATTCTTACTTATGTTTTAGAATGTGCCATGTTCTTTATATTATTCATATAATTATAAAGAAATAAAGAATTGAAAAAAGAATTGTATTGAACCACCTCTCCACAGGTGCACCAAAGACCACGTCCTTGTAGATATAGTAAACAATTTCATTGGAATGTGTATAAATATTGGAATAGATTTTCCATATGAATGAGATTTAGATTGAGATTGAGATTGAAGTACAAGCAGCCATTACACTCTCAATGCTTGAGAACATATGCTTGATAAATCTTATATGATATTTTTGTGTTTTGTGTATACCAGTATTAATGAGACTATACATTGTTCTTCTTGCCAAACTGATACGCTCACTAATGTTTAAATCAGATTCACTGGAAGTCGCATGGATTAATCCCAAGTGGATTGTCTGCTCACGATCACTATTTCATTATCATCTATAGTCCAGTATTCTAGAGTATTAGTTTTGGCATTTGTAATTAACTTGCTTTTACTTGAGTGTAACATGTAGCAGTGTTGTTTTGAACATCTACTGGCAATATTAAGCATTAATTGCAATTCACTTTGATTGTGTGATACCAGTGCAACATCAACGGCACAGGTATGACATCCAGCATACACAGTACCAATATAGATACCAATACTGTTCTGTTTTAATTCATCAAGTAAACTTTGTGTAACACAATGGTGGATCTTGAAACTATTACTGAATCTTCCAGCCCACTTCACTCTAGTTGTTAGTCCTTCATACAGATTCTTCACAATTAGCTACAGATCCGGATGAATTTTCTGAAAATACAGCTTGTCTTACAAAATGATGTGATCAACAACATCAAATGCTTTTTGTGCGTCTAACGTCGCTAGATATATGTTGCCAGATGTATTTCTCAAATCTGCATTGGCCTCAGATACAAGTAAGCTAGCCATTATTGTGAGAGACCTTTGGTAAAGCCGTATTGCAAACTACTCTGATGGGTTTTTATTCTGCCTAGTAGTATATATTCAGACTTTTCTTATCACAGCAGTATCAGTGATACCTCTGTAAAGCTACTATCACACCTTGCCAGATAGCGTTAACGGACGTCCGAAAATTATCTGGTGGTGAAAGTCGTCTCCGTTGCTGCTCGAGGCCCTTCGAACGGACGAACACCCGATATTTAGCGGATAAAATGCACAATGACCACACAATCACCGGACAAGTACATGACAATTACCGGCCACTGTAACGGACATTACCGTTCGAGTAACGGACAAGATCCGTTCTTAAAATGAAAGCGGAACGCATGAGAAACTGACAAAACGTTCTTTGAACATATTTGTACAGGTCACGTGACGGACAAAACTTCATGCCTTGATCAAGAGGGGCTCTGTAGAATGTATGTTGCTTGGTGATTCTGGGACCTACTCATTCGAGGATCTCATCAAACATTTCAGGGGGCATCCTCATGAAGTTGACAAATGCCTTCTGGTCTTCTCTCCGCAGCTCCATCATGAGTTGGTCATAAAGACCAAAATGTCGCTGCCTCTCAGGGCCCAGCCATGCCCTAGACCACCATCTCCGCTGCCCCCTTCTCCTCCTTCTGTTCTCTACATAGGCATAGTTGTTGAGATTGGCATCTAGCAGGTCAATCTGTGCCTGGATCAGGGCCACTTGATGCTGCAGGCGGAGTCTCACACCACACTCCATCAGGAAACGCATGTGAACGGAGAAGAACGGATTGAAAATTTTGCTCTCTGTTGGACGTCCGTTAACGCTATCCGGAAAGGTGTGACAGTAGCAAAAGAAAATTATCCGGTCGTGAAAGTCATCTCCGTTGCTGCTCAAGGCTCTTTGAATGGAAGAACACCCGATATTTAGCGGATAAAATGCACAATCACAGGACAAGTACAGGACAATTACCGGCTACTGTAACGGACATTACCGTACGAGTCACGGACAAGATCCGGTCAAAACCAAAGCGGAACGCATGAGAAACTTGACAAAACGTTCTTTGAACGTATTTGTACAGGTCACGTGACGGACAAAACGGGTATAAATAGTCTGATGAACTGAACACAGCCCCCCCCCCCCCCCCATTCAAACCTTTCCTGTCCTGGATGGAGGAGCCGGCCGAGTCCGGCTCTTGTGTCCAAGACGGGCGTGCGCTACAACAGCTTGCTCTGAATGTGCACGTAAAGCCCTATGACCTGACCTGACCTAACACAGGGCGCACATATATTCAGGCTCCAGTTGGCTCAACACCTCTCTCCAAGATGACCAAGGGGAAGTCCGGGAAACCTGGGAAGGGCAAGGCCAAGGCCTCTGCCCCCTTCTCCTCCTGTTCTCTACATGGGCATAGATGCTGAGATTGGCATCTAGCAGGTCAATCTGCCTGGATCAAGGCCACTTGATACTGTAGGCGGAGTATCACACGACACTCCATCATGAAGGTCCTCACGGTCCCAGAAGGTTTGAGGGGGTGAGACAGGGAAGCCACATTATATACCCCAGAGGATGTACGTTGCTGTCCATTTCGGACCCGGTGAAGACCCGTTACATGTACGGTACTTATACTGTACTTTTCCTGAAGTCGTCAGTTTTGTCCTGTGTCAGTTTTGTCAGGTAGTAGTCTGGCCGCGAGTTATGTCCACCTGACATCATCGAATGCGAACTGACAATTACAGGACGAGGAACACACGAGTTCCGAACTAAACGCATGCCCAGCGCACAACAACCGTACAACCGGTGGACGCCTTTGCCCGGTGGAGTCCGTTCCAAGTTTTGTGCATGCACAAAACTTACCGCCGGATTGAACGACCTCGCCGGATCTTGCCTGACAAGGAACGCATTCGACGAAAAACAAACGGACAGGAAATGCATGTGAACGAAGAAGAACGGATTGAAAATTTTGCTCTCCGTCGGACGTCCATTAACGCTATCCAGCAAGGTGTGACTGTAGCTTTATCAGGTAATCGTCCACTGAACATGCGGTACACCTCTGGTTCATCCGATGCATGCCAGGTAGTAGTCCAGCCGCTAGTCACGTCCACTGGATATCAACGAATGCGAACTGACAATTACAGGACGAGGAACACACGAGTTCCGAAAATTTTGCTCTCCGTCGGACGTTCGTTAACGCTATCCGGCAAGGTGTGACAGTAGCTTAACTATCAGTTGATGTACAGTCTTTGCCCTTCTTTAGAATAGGTGTAAGAATCACACATTTGAATGAATCTGGTACACTTCGGCTACTAAAGATATCAAGTGTCACATAGATAAGGTATTAACACTGACTTACCTAGCTTGAAGTGCTCAGATGTTATACTGAATTCATCTGAAGCTTTTCCTGTATTCAAGTTACTAATTGCACACTCAACTTCGTCACTGGTGACTGGACTCATTGATGTCAGTTCCTCCAAATACATGTCACTGATGATATCATGCCTAATATTACACAGATATTTAAAATTATTGTTATAATTATTGTTGTCTTGTGGGACTGCATAATCTTCATAATAAGATGCAAAACGTTCACGTTGTCCATTTTGAGAGAAATGATTTTTTGTTTTATACGTAATGCATGCATTTTCAGAGCGAACAGATTTATTTCTAGCAATGAGTCTGTAAAATAGCTTAGCATTTGGATTAGATATTATTTGGTTGTAGAAGTCTTTTTTTTCTAGACATTTTTTCCTACCTAACTTGCTTACGCAATAGTTTTTTTTAAAACATTTGGTTTTGAAGGCATAACTCTCCAGACACTAACCTCCCAGCTTTAAGCCATGTTGAGTAATCAGACTTACACTGCTTTTGAATTATTTTAAGACTGGACGAAAGTTTTCACTTAGGTCCCTTGGGAATGATTAGTTTAGATGGTACTGATGATGCTGGAGCTTTCTGTTGATGGATCACTGCCTTTCTCATGGAAGCTCGATGCCAGATTGTCCCCAAGTGTTGTATTAAATTGTTCAGTGTCTGCATTTTCCCACTGTAGCTTACGGATAGAGATTTTCCTCTTCTTCTTTTTTTTGTTACTTTTATTTTTCTGATATGGAGTACATATGTTTAGTATGGCTCGTACAGGTACATGCGCTGAAAACTTTATTGGACCACTTACATATGTTATAGTCTTAGATAAGTTGCTTCTTTCGACACATGATATAGTCAATCTGTGATTGTGACATGCCATTATGATGGATGAATGTAGACTTGTTGCTAATTGGTATGTTCAGATTGTGTTCGCTTACAAACTTGTGCAATAATATGTCATGTTTGTTATGATCCCTAACTGGAAGGAGTGTACCATTTAGATCGCCACAGTGCTTCCATATGTTTGTATGATATTGTGTAGAATATCAAGGCATTCAATATATTCTTCATGTGACAAGTAGGTATTAATAAGACACAGTCTGACTGATGCAGATATAGTTACAGCTATTATTCTTTCATTTCCAACATTAAGTTTATGAACAAAGTTCGACCATTTTTTAGGCCATAAGATGGATACACCATCTCTGCCCTGTGGTAATTTAAACGCTGATATTGTATTACTTGTGTCATGACACCGAGTGTGATTATTCATGATAGGATTTTTTTTTATCAAGTTCATGTTTTCCAAAGTCCCAAAGAAAATGTTCCTGTAAACACAACAAGCAGTTACTAGAGACTAATGATTGAAGATAGTTTATGTTAGTTTTACATCCCTCAATGTTGCATGTGATAATGTTTAATTTTTGAACTTCCATTTATTTTGTTTCCCATATAATTTAACCTAATAATGTGAATCCCAGTATATCTGCATTACTTTGTAAAAGTAATATTCACATTTTGTTTGATATCTTAGATATAACTGAACAGTGTTCAGGCTCTCGAACTGACAGTCTGTGAAATGTCAGACATTCACCGTTAATAAATGTTTTTGGCGTCAACCGCAATTATTGCAGCTTTGATATAGCAAAATCTTAGAAAACCAAAAGTCGATTCACATGATATTTACCTAGGTAACTGATCGGTTACGTGACACGAATTATATTAGCATAACCCATTCATTTAACTTAAATTTGCATTGAACTTACATTTTAATGGCAGTATTTCCAGCTGATACTATTAGTTTAAGCAAACATATTGTGTTGACTTTCATTAAATAAGAGTTTATTTGATACTTGGTAAAGTGAGTTCATATAACATTCCAACACAGGCCCGACTGCTGTTCTTGTTATTATCATCAGATTAATTCTGCTTCGTTACTCACTATCAACTTTAGGTTTTTCTTCCTCCTCTTCTTCTTCTTTTTTTCTTCTTGTTCTTCTTGTTTTCCTTCTTTTTCTTCTTCTCTTGTTGTTACCCTTTTTTCTTTTTCTTTTTTTAAAAGTCCTGGACAATAAGGCGTGCATAAAAGGAAGTACTATTTTATTTTGATTTGTACCTGCATATATCAGAATTGAATGTAATGTGAGTGCGTACGTGCGTGCGTGTATGCGTATGTATGTTTGTATATATGTATGTATGTTTACACATGTATGAATATTAATTTTAAGATAAATTGTAAGGCGGTGTATCAGGGCTCCCCAACCCTGGCACTGTCTAATGGTCTGGGGACAATAAAAAAATTAAATAATAAAAAAAAAAATATATGTGAGTTTACCATGTAAGCAATTTGCCGTATCTGCGTAACCTACACGCGAACAGATGGTTCGCATGCTTTCCAGTACTTGTTCATTGGAGATTTTTCTATGCCAGAATATTCTTAGGATTCTCCGGAGACTAGTTGTGTGCAAGAAAGATAGCCTAGACATGTCTTTCTCTGTCATACGCCAGCACTCTGATCCATAGAGAAGGGTGGTAAGTATGCAGCTCTGGTAGATTCTTAGCTTCGTACGTGTGCTATATTGTGCTGATTTCCATACTGCCTTCATGCTCATGAAAACACCTCTGATCTTATTCAATCTGCTCTGAATGTCCATGCTGCTACCTCCATCCTGGCTGCGCTACCCAAGTATGTGAAGGTGGTAGTACTTGTTAGTTAAGACTGCCTTACCTTCACTGCTGATGGATTTAGGATGCTCACAGTCATCACTTTTGTTTTCTTTTGGCTAATTTTTAGTCCAACTTGTTGGCTGAAAGTGTTGAGCCGTGTTGTCTTTTCTTGTATATGACAATGAGAGTGCGACGAGAGAGCAAGGTCATCTGCAAAATCAAGGTCCTCTTAGAGTGGAGAAGAGCGTCCATCTGATACCTCTTGGTTTGCCTTCTGTCGTAGTACCCAGTCAATGATAATGATGAAGAGGATAGTTGACATTACACCCCCCTGTCTGACTCCTGTTTTCACACCAAAAACTTGTTACTTTGGTCAATGATGCATGTGAAATTTGAATAGAAGTTTCGAATGATATTAACAATCTCGATCGGAATCCCGCATGCTCTCAATATTCGCCATAGACTTTCCCTGTGTATGCTATCAAATGCCTTTTCAAAGTCTATAAAGTTGATATATAGCTGTCTTTGCTATTCTGAACACTGGAGAGGCACACGCATAGCTGTATTAATCAATCTCAATCTTCTTCTTTTCTCTCTCTCTCTCTCTCTCTCTCTCTCTCTCTCTCTCTCTCTCTCTCTCTCTCTCTCTCTCCCACTGTATCACTCTCTCTACCACTCTCCCTATATCCCCTTCTACCCACCTCCATCCATGTGTTGGTGGAATACTGGACAGAAACAACTCAAAACTTAGGTCATCAAATAGACAATAACACCCGCAAATCTAAAAATAAAACACCCTACATATGGTTATGTCCATTGTAAACTGAATCGTTTTTCAACGGAACTAACTGTATATTTGGTATTTCTTCCTCCCTCTCTCTCTCTCTCTCTCTCTCTCTCTCTCTCTCTCTCTCTCTCTCTCTCTCTCTCTCTCTCTCTCTCTCTCTGTGTGTGTGTGTGTGTGTGTGTGTGTGTCACCTAAATCATTGGGTATTTCATCAACTGGGTGAGAATAAATTGTTAAGCTTAGAAGTATATTGTTTTGTGAATACACGTCCTGGGGATATTGGCAAATTAGTGTATTAAAGATATTAAAATTAATTTGTTCAAAATTAATAGCAGGCATGTGGGACTGAATTATGTTTAATTTATGGAGAGAGGGCTGCGTTTTGTAGGAAAATGCTGGGTTATAGGGGGTGGGGGTAGCTCTTTTTTCCTTTTTTATTAAAAAAATGATTTCTCTCTCTCTCTCTCTCTCTCTCTCTCTCTCTCTCTCTCTCTCTCTCTCTCTCTCTCTCTCTCTCTCTCTCTCTCTCTCTCTCTCTCTCTCTCTCTCCCACTGTATCACTCTCTCTACCACTCTCCCTATATCCCCTTCTACCCACCTCCATCCATGTGTTGGTGGAATACTGGACAGAAACAACTCAAAACTTAGGTCATCAAATAGACAATAACACCCGCAAATCTAAAAATAAAACACCCTACATATGGTTATGTCCATTGTAAACTGAATCGTTTTTCAACGGAACTAACTGTATATTTGGTATTTCTTCCTTCCTCTCTCTCTCTCTCTCTCTCTCTCTCTCTCTCTCTCTCTCTCTCTCTCTCTCTCTCTCTCTCTCTCTCTGTGTGTGTGTGTGTGTGTGTGTGTGTGTGTGTGTGTGTGTGTGTCACCTAAATCATTGGGTATTTCATCAACTGGGTGAGAATAAATTGTTAAGCTTAGAAGTATATTGTTTTGTGAATACACGTCCTGGGGATATTGGCAAATTAGTGTATTAAAGATATTAAAATTAATTTGTTCAAAATTAATAGCAGGCATGTGGGACTGAATTATGTTTAATTTATGGAGAGAGGGCTGCGTTTTGTAGGAAAATGCTGGGTTATAGGGGGTGGGGGTAGCTCTTTTTTCCTTTTTTATTAAAAAAATGACTGCGGAGGGTATTCGAGGTGCTTACCTGCTTCCATTTTAATATCGGGGCCTATAGCCTCTATTAGAAACATACTTATCTGACCTTGATTTTGTGTACGCATGCGTGTATTTAATTTTCATTTTTATTTTAATATTTTAATTAGTTTTGGATATGTGTTACGGTTGTTGAATACTGTGAGTTTTTGTTTGGTTGTTTATTTGCATAATTTAAAATAAAATTCAACATACTCGTCCGAGGCGGTGAGGGACAGGGGCCTACTCTTACCCTTCCCCCGTTTATTAATTTTGTTTAAATAATAATAATAATAATAATAATAATAATAATAATAATCCAAAGGACCATATCAAATTTACAAGTGCTACATTTCGCTATTTATACTTGTGTTTGTGATACATAAATTCAAATTAATGAATCCCACAGATAATACTATCAACTAGAGATATACAGGGCTGTAGCAACCGGGGATGGGCAAGGGGGCAATATAATTTGTTCGCATTGCTGGTTTATGTTATAGTGTTCAATTCTCGCGATTGTTGTGTTATGTGATATTTTAATTTAATTTTGTTTTGTCTTTTACAGTTTGTTGATTTCGCGTTATATGTGTATGTTGTAGTTTGTTCAGTTCTTATAATTAGTTTCTGCTATTTTGTTCAGTTCTCATTGGTTTCTGTTAACAGTTTGTTCATTTCTCATTAGTTTTCATTACAAATTGTTCAGTTCTCATTATTGGTTTCTGTTGCAGTGTTGTCAGTTCGCATTATTGGTTTATGTTAGTTGGTTCAGTTCTCATTTATTTCTGCTTACGATTTGTTTATTTCTCATTAGTTTATGTTACAGTGTATTCATTTCTCATTGTTGGTTTATGTTACAGTTTGTTCAGTTCTCATTATTGAAGTGTTACAGTTTGTTCAGTTCTCATTCGTTTCTGTTCCCTGTTTGTTCATTTCTCATTAGTTTATGTTACAGTTTATTCTGTTTTCAGTATTAATTTTTGTTACACTTTGCTTAGTTATCATTCGTTTCTGTTTCCAGTTTGTTGATTTCTCATTAGTTTATGCAAGTTTGTTCAGTTCTCATTATTGATTTCTGTTACACTTTGTTTAGTTATAATAGTTTGTTCAATTCTCATTCGTTGCTGTTTACAGTGTTCATTTCTCGTTAGTTTATGTTAAAGTTTGTTCAGTTCTCATTATTGGTTTTTGTTACAGTTTATTCAGAACTCATTTATTTGTTACTGTTTGTTCAGTTCTCATTATTGATTTCTGTTACAGTTTGTTCAGTTTTCATTATTGGTTTCTGTTACAGTTGGTTAAATTTTCATTCGTTCTGTTTACAGTTTGTTTTGTTCTCATTATTGGTTTTTGTTACATTTTGTTTAGTTCTCATTCGTTTCTGTTTAGGGTTTGTTTAATTCTCATTGTTTTATGTTACAGTCGATTCATTTCTCATTAGTTTATGTTACATTTTATTCAGTTCTCAATGGTTTATGTTACAGTTGGTTTATTTCTCTTTAGTTTATGTTACTGTTTATTCAGTTCTCATTTGTTTATGTTAGTTTCTTCAGTTCTCATTAGTGATTTCTGTTACAGTTTGTTCTGTTCTCATTATTGGCTTCTGCTAGTTTGTTCAATTTTCATTCGTCTCCGTTTATAGTGTTCATTTCTCATTAGTTTATGTTAAAGTTTGTTGTTGTTCTTCTTCTTCTGCGATCCCGGCCATGTTAGATGGGTAGTCCGGTATTGTGGACGAAGTCCGCAGTCAGCCTTAGCGACGTCGCCGATCCCCACAGCTTCTCCCTTAGGTCCACTGCACTGGGCCACGTTTGATGTCGCAGAGTGTCGAAGGTGGGACAGGATTGGAGAATGCGGGCTGGTGTCTGTGGACCGCACTGGTCCACAGACACCAGCCCGCATTCTCCAATCCACATGGGCACTCGTCCGTGTGAGAGATTTTCAGCCTGAAGAGATGAAAGTTTGTTCACTTTTCATTAGTTTTTTTGTTGTTGTTTTTGTTACAGTTTATTCAGTTCTCATTATTTATTTGTTCAGTTCTCATTGATTTCTGTTAACAGTTTGTCCTGTTATCACTATTGGTTTTTGTTATCTGTGTTTTATTCAGTTCTCATTATTTATTTGTTTCTGATTTCTCATTAATTTATGTTAAAGTTTGTTCAATTCTCATTATTGATTTTTGTTACGGTTTATTCAGTATTCATTATTTATTTATTTATTTGTTCAGTTCTTATTATTGATTTCTGTTAAAGTTTGTTCAGTTCTCACAATTTATTTTTGTTACAGTTTATTCAGTTTTCATTTATTTGTTACTGTTTGCTCAGTTCTCATTAGTTTATGTTAGTTTGTTCAATTCTTGTTAGTTTATATTACAGTTTATTCAGTTCTCATTTATTTCATATTGGTTTTGGCTAGTTTGTTCAATTCTCATTTGTCTCTGTTTACAGTGTTCATTTCTCATTAATGTGTTAAAGTTTATTCAGTTCTCATTATTTAAAAAAAATATTAAAGTTTACTCAGTTCTCATTGTTGATTTCTGTCACCGTTTGTTCAGTTCTTATTATCAGTTTGTTCAATTATCATTCGTCCTGTTTACAGTTTGTTCTGCTCTCATCATTGATTTTTTTTTTACAGTTTGTTTAGTTCTAATTCGTTACTGTTTACAGTTTGTTTAGTTCTCGTTATTGATTTCTGTTATACTTTGTTCTGTTCTCATTATTGGTTTCTGCTACATTTTGTTCAATTCTCATTCGACTCTTTACAGTTTATTCAGTTCTCATTATTTATTTGTTAGGTTTTTTTTCTTCAGTTCTTATTATTGATTTATGTTACAGTTTGTTCAGTTCTCATTATTGGTTTCTGTTACAGTTTGTTCAGTTTTCAATTGTTGTGTTTAGTTCTCATTATTGATTTTTGTCACAATTGTTTAGTTCTCATTCGTTTCTGTTTAGTTTGTTCATTTCTTATTAGTTTGTTAGTTGGTTCATTTCTTAATAGTTTATGTTACAGTTTATTCAGTTCCCATTGGTTTATGTCACAGTTTGTTCAGTTTGCATTATTGATATATGTTACAGTTTGTCCTGTTCTCATTATTGGTTTCTGCTATAGTTTGTTCAATTCTCATTCGTCTCCGTTTACAGTGTTCATTTCTCGTTAGTTTATGTTAAAGTTTGTTCAATTCTCATTATTGGTTTTTGTTAGTTTATTCAGTTCTCATTATTGATTTCCGTTACAGTTTGTTCAGTTCTCATTATTGGTTTCTGTTAGTTTGTTCAATTTTTATTCATTCTGTTTACAGTTTGTTTTGTTCTCAATGTTGTTTTTTGTTACAGTTCGTTTAGTTCTCATTCGTTTTTGTTTAGTGTTTGTTCAATTCTCATTATTTTATGTTACAGTTGATTCATTTCTCATTAGTTTGTTACATTTTATTCAGTTCCCATTGGTTTATGTTACAGTTGGTTCAATCTCATTAGTTTATGTTACAGTTTATTCAGTTCTCATTTATTTATGTTAGTTTGTTCAGTTTTCATTAGTGATTTCTGTTACAGTTTGTTCTGTTCTCATTATTGGCTTCTTCTAGTTTGTTCAATTTTCATTTGTCTCCGTTTAGTGTTCATTTCTCATTAGTTTATGTTTAAGTTTTCATTATTTTATTTTTTTGTTAGTTTATTCAGTTCTCATTATTTATTTGTTCAGTTCTCATTGATTTCTGTTGACAATTTGTCCTGTTCTCATTATTGGTTTTTGTTATTTGTGTTTTATTCAGTTCTCATTATTTACTCGTTTCTGATTTCTCATTAGTTTGTTAAAGTTTGTTCAATTCTCATTATTGGTTTTTGTAAGTTTATTCAGTTTTCATTATTTATTTGTTCAATTCTCATTATTGATTTCTGTTAAAAGTTTATTCAGTTTTCATTATTTATTTGTCCAGTTCTCATTATTATTAATTTTTTTTTAGTTTATTCAGTTCTCATTTGTTAGTTTGTTCAGTTCTCATTATTGGTTTTTGATACAGTTTGGTCAGTTCTCATTTGTTACATTTCTCATTACGTTTCTGTTACAGTTTGTTCTCTTGTCATTGATCTCTGTTACAGTTTCTTCAGTTCTCATTTATTTGTTACCGTTTGTGCAGGTCTCATTATTGGTTTCTGCTACAGTTTGGTCAGTTCTCATTTGTTACATTTCTCATTACGTTTCTGTTAGTTTGTTCTCTTGTCATTGATCTCCGTTACAGTTTGTTCAGTTCTCATGATTGTTGTCCGTTACGATTTATTCAATTCACAGTGTTGAATTCTGTAACATTGTAAAGCTAAACACAAAGTTTCAGCTCAATATCTAAAGGCCTTCTGAAAAAAGTCCTCAAAATAAATTTTCACATCTCCTAAGATGAAGGGCCATTACTCTGTCAAAAATTGGTAAATTGCCACGAATGTCAAACTTGATCTGTAACAGTACATGCTAAAGCTGTACACACAATTTCAGCTCAATATTTCAAGACATTCTAAAAACACTTCTGGAAAACTATATGTGGGGCAGACGGACAGACATACATACAGAAGGACGAATATGAAACGTATAATCCCCTACAGTTGGACCGGTAGATGACTAATAATCCATCTGAATCTATTCAGTCAGCAGTTCAAAGTGCATCTCAAAATCACTTAAAGCTGATCACTGCCAGAATGCTAGATTTTCTGGCAAAAAAACCCTGACTCCCCCAAAAAACATGAAACAAAACACACAAACAGCTGTGACGGTGAATTGGATCTTGTGCTTTCATCTATCAGTTCCTATCGCATATTTGTTTTCGGTCATACTGTTTTAGTTGTTTTCATAATTTAATATTGATAATTCATTAATACTAGATGAGGTCACAATATATAGCTAGGTTAGCTACCAGTCACTACTGCATTATGATTCTTCTTAGTTTTTTCTTGTAATTAGCTTTTATGGGGTTATTAAAACTATAATTTTCTTTCTTTGATTATTCAATTGTTGTTTAGTTGGTATTCGAATATTCAAACATTTACTCATTTCCAATGTAAATTCGAATACATTTTCAGCCCGAACACTATTCAAATTTATTTTTTAAATTCAGTCTGAATTTACTAGATGGTAAAAATATATAAGTATTGAAAACAATTATGTCAACAATTTTATCAGTTTGTTCCCAGAAAAACACAAATATTCTAATTGGCTTTAGTTGTAGGTTTGGGTTTTTGGGGGATTTTTTTAAGGGAAATATTAATTGCTATACTATTGCTGGTGGTGGTCTAGAATAATAGTGTTTGAAGGATAGTCTTGTTTCCTGGATTAACCCACCTGTCCTGTAACACCAATGCCATAAGGACTGAGCTTGTTCATGGAGTAAGAGGTGTCTACTCATGCAGGCCTATGACACAGTGCTGCATGACCAAATATGATTTTATGTTTCTTTGTTTATCTAGTTTCCAAACGTTAACATAAAACTTCTTTGAAGTGTTTTATCTTGAATTTGTATTTTGAAAAGTGATACTTTCTGAAGAATGACCCCCGATATGATTACAACTCTGTATTCCATCCAGGGAACATTTTGTTTTCAATTAAAAATCGATTAGCAATTACTGTTTTAAAATTGTATAGAGATCTCTGAAACTTGTATCCCGACAGTGATACTAACAAAATGTTCTCTGCCATCATTAAAATAACAAAGCAAACAATTCATGCAC
Source organism: Gigantopelta aegis (assembly GCF_016097555.1). Classification (NCBI taxonomy): domain Eukaryota; kingdom Metazoa; phylum Mollusca; class Gastropoda; order Neomphalida; family Peltospiridae; genus Gigantopelta; species Gigantopelta aegis. The sequence continues at coordinate 79,512,636 of NC_054704.1, forward strand.
ATGCAGTAATCTTTATTTAACATAATGCAACATAATTTTAAATGAGTCACCATTGCTTTAAAATATATATATATGCATATATGTGTATCTCTCTCTCTGTCTCTTTTTTCAAATACTTCATAGTTCAAAAGTTATTTTTTGTACAATAAAAAAATAAGATAACATTTATTCCAATTCACAATTTTTAAACATATCTGCACAAATTGGCTGGTAACTAAAAGTGAATCTATTGCAGCCCTAACAATTAGAAATATTAACATATCTATTACAGTACACTTGTAACTAAACACGCATGTAGTGTGGGCTGAATTTAGGAACTTCCGAAGCCCGTTTTTCTTAAACGCATATGTTTAAGCATTGTAAATATATATACTATAATAGATACATGTCCAAGACATAACAGGCTTTGTAAATTCGACCCATTATGTCAAGGAACAACTAAAACCTGTACATCTTTTGTTCTGAAATCATAATTAAAATGAATTAATCTAACCTTTTCTCTCATTTGCATGTTATATATTGCCATATGGTATATAGGTTCGATATAAAATGGGATGGAAAAAGTCTAGTATGGTGGGAAGAAATAATACTGATATATGTGGTTAAAAGAGAAATGCTATTATTCTATTGATGAAATTATCATATTTTCCATTCAAGACGTGTAATAATTTTGTGTAATAAATTTATTGCTTAAGACATCATTCATTCATAGTTGATAGATAAAGCACTCACCTGATGCACGATCGATCTAGAATCAATCATCATTTGTCAGCTCACTGGGCTAATTCTTTCCAGTTAGTACTCCACAACAAATGCCATGGTACATGTATGTACCATCTCGTTTGTAGGACAGTGCATACAAAGATTCAGTGGTGTCAGTGGGATTCCTCTCTCATTATCTGTGTGGTCCATAACCATATTGGACACCATATAACCGTAATTAAAATGTGTTAAATAAACAATGGTTTTTTTTTCTCTCATATATTCATCCTCACATATATGGAGTCACATAGTTTAAAGCATTCACATTTAAGACTCTCAGTTGTTATTATTAAATTTGTAATAAAATACTATTTTAATACGATCCATTACAGATATTTTGGAACAATAAATTAAACTGATTTTTGTACATTATCTGTGATTGTGAATAAAAAAACAAAGTCATAACAATAATTAGAAAATGTGTGAAGTTGTTTGCTTTGTTTCTATATACATGTAATCACGTAAGTCTATGAACATCAAAAATAGGTTTTAAGAGAGAACAAAAGCTGTGGTAATAAATAGAATAACAAACTCGGTACCAGTTATTTACAAATTTATGTTCCTTGTAAAATAATTTTCATTTGTCACTTAATAAAACTTGTGACAATTAAACATTATTTCACATAGGAAATAAATTTGATAATAACTTGTAACGTGTTTATTATCCTCAATACATGTGACCCATGTCTATCATAGCTTGTTTGTTTGCTTTGAGGTCCTAGATCCTAAAGACTTTTAGAATTGTTTTGTATACATCATAACAAAATATTCAAACAAGTCACAATGATATTTTCAATTAATAATAACATAACAAAAATGAAAACAGTGCTAAAGGTGATTGATGATCTTCCAATAAAATAATTTATAATGAAAGCTACACAGGTGAAAATAAAGTACTGGTACTGGAAACTATAATCTCAATCATTAAGAACACTAATGAAATAAGTTACACTGTAAGCTTTAAAGTGCAAGATTAGTTTTCTAAACTAAAATATATTGACTAAAACAATGGACACATGCTACACTGAAAATTTATTATCCCTATGAACATTGATATAGCAAAAATATATAGATCATGACATTGGTTTCACAAATTTGTCACTCTGCACTGTGAACCACCAATGTTTTAGGATAATATCTGATATGTACATTTACATTTGTATATGAGTATATAAAAAGATACATCATCACCAAAATGCAAACGACTTTCATGTGCATTATAGTATATACAAAATAAACAGGTTTGCTAATATTTTATTACGCAGTCAGCGTATGGAAATGCAATTTCAGACCATGCATAAGTTAAAAAAAACCCACATAAATAACGTATATTTTGAATATAAATGTTACACATTATCACAATTTATCACGGAAAATTTGACATAAAAATAAAATACATGTTAAGTATTATGGCTTAAAAAAACTATATATCTGATACACATTTTTAAAAACAACAGATAATAATCTATGTTTATTTTTAGATAAAAACAAAATAAAAGCATGAGCAACATGCTAATAATCTCCAGGATGTCTAGCAACATAACACTGACAACACTGTACAGTAAAGCTGTGCTCTAATATACATGGATCCAGATTCAGATATAGCAACAATTGCTAACTATTGTTTTCAGTGGAGGTGTTCACATATGTCAAGGGCTCCATTTTACGAAAAGATCTTGGTGCTAAGATCACCTTAAGTGCATAATGAAGTTGTGTACTTAAGGTGAGCTTAGAGCTAAGATTGCTTCGTAAAACAGGTCCCAGATACGGATACAGATACTGCATCTAGACATGGACACTATTACTTCAATCGTCCCATGTAGCGATTGAAATCGTATCCACACGCCAAACTGCATCAACGAAGTTGACAAAAATAGCTTCCCATGCTCATTTTGTTTGGAAAGACCTGTTGCCACACATATAATACATATGAGAACACCATGTCTGATCCCATTTCTGTAAGAAATTGCTGCATGATAAAATCTGTATATGTGAACACACCTTTGTACTATGGGTGAGACTAGTTAATTTCTTCATTAAAAGTCTAGGTAAATATTGACAGGACATTAACATAACATTTTTAAATAATCACAGTTTGCAACATCTATTAAAGAGAACAGAAATCCAGCTAGGTTGTATGACCCAGTATTAAGAACTGACCAATAAAGTTTGCAATTCCAATGACAATAAGAAAAGAATGAATGACAATCTTTGGCCATGATAGTGTCCCCTCCAAGTAACACGATTTCAGATACACCATACATGGCAGTGCTATGGCATATGCTAAACCACAGAAGGCACCAACAAATCTGAAAGAAAGGAGGAATAGTATTACTAAGGACTATGTCTTCTTTTTTTCTTCCACTACATCATAACAAACAAATGATAGTATAGGTAGTACTAAACCAAATAACTTCTGGCTGGGTCAAAGTTTGAGGTGTACCGAACTTTTGATAGAGAAGTTAACACCACAAGTCCTGTGATTGGTGATAAATGTGAGTGTGTTGGTTGTAAAAAAAAATTAGTTTCATCTGGGCAAAAAATTTATGCAATTTTACTTCATCTAGTACCACTGTGTCAGGTAGCCTTGTACTTAACATGTATGGGGTACCTGTAAAACAAAGTACACATCTTGCTTCAGTTGAGAATCTGAAATCGGTCATTTGAAGTATGGTTAATCTACCTTTCAGTTTCCCCCCACTCCCATGCCCCTGAAAACTTCAGTGCCCTAGAAAACATTGTTTATGTCAAAAGGGAAATATATGTATTTTAAATGTCTTTACAGGAGATAATAAAATTGTTTTAAAATCATTACTTACGGTTACATTAAGCTGTTGGAAATTTAAGTTATTATATATTCCTTTAAGTGCTATTTGCATCTTTTTAAAAATAAAAATATCTTAAGGGTTAAATTAACCAACTTATGAAAGTAAAAGTTTTTTTTTTTAACGACACCACTAGAGCACATTGATTAATTAATCATAGGCTATTGGATGTCAAACATTTGGTAATTCTGACACGTAGTTATTAGAGGAAACCCGCTACATATTTCCTAATGCAGCAAGGGATCTTTTATATGCACTTTATCACAGACAGAAAAGCACATACCACAACCTTTGACCAGTTGTGGTGCACTGGTTGGAACGAGAAAAACCCCCAATCAGAATACAGTGGCCTGATGTCAGTTTTCTTAGACACAGGCAACCAAATAATTACTTTGGTGTGCCTGATGGCTAGTAAAAAAAAAGATAATAAAAAACATACCCTTCAAGAACATGAGCACAATTTCTTTTGTTATTTTAACGAGTGTAAAAAACATAAATTAAACATACCCAATAATTTTACCAATATGAGGCAAAAACACTGCAAAGAGGATGCAGATCCCAATGAGAACCAAATTCAGCAAAAGCACATGTTTCCAGCTGAAAAAAAGGAAACAAAACATCAAGTAAAGTTGTTAAACTGCATAGTTAAATTTTGGTAATGCCAGATATCATGTTTCCAGCTGGAACAAAAGAAAAGAAATGTCAAGTAAATTTATTGCATAATTAAAATTTTGCTAATGCCAGATATCATAGTAGGTAAAACAAATGTTTTCATTATTATATCATGGACGACTTGCATTTTTCCAATGCATTTTATTCACAATATATTTATGCTTGGAAAATTAAAAACATTCCAAAAAGCAATTTTATTTATTTATTCACATTTTATAGCTTTGCCTCACTCATGTAACTTTCATTTTAGTCAGTGGTTAAGTGCTCATTGGACTATTTCTCATTCCAACCAGTGAACCACAACTGGTATATCAAAGGCCGTGGTATGTGCTATCCTGTCTGTGGGATGGTGCATATAACAGATCCCTTGCTACTAATGGAAAAATGTAGCGGATTTCCTCTCTATGACTGTATGTCAAAATTACCAAATGTTTGACATCCAATAACCGATGATTAATAAATCAATGTGTTCAAGTGGTGTCGTTAAATAAAACAAACTTTTTTTACACTTTGGTAAAAAAAAGTAAAGTTTGTTTTATTTAACGACGCCACTAGAGCACATTGATTTTTAATCTTATCATCGGCTATTGGACGTCAAACATATGGTCATTCTGACACTGTTTTTAGAGGAAACCCGCTGTCACCACATAGGCTACTCTTTTTACGACAGGCAGCAAGGGATCTTTTATTTGCGCTTCCCACAGGCAGGATAGCACAAACCATGGCCTTTGTTGAACCAGTTATGGATCACTGGTCGGTGCAAGTGGTTTACACCTACCCATTGAGCCTTGCAGAGCACTCACTCAGGGTTTGGAGTCGGTATCTGGATTAAAAATCCCATGCCTCGACTGGGATCCGAACCCAGTACCTACCAGCCTGTAGACCGATGGCCTGCCACGACGCCACCGAGGCCGGTACTTTGGTAAAAAGTCGACATAACCAATTCTGCTTGTCAGACATTGATATCCAACTGTAGTTTATGAAAGCTGTCGTCGAATGTCTGTACAGAACAGAAAGTTACGGCAATGCCACACGATACGAGTGCTTCGTATGAGAATAGTCAATTGCACAGCATCCAATGAAATCGTAATGTTGTCTCGTATACAATCAGGTATTCTTGTGTCTATTCTCAAACAAGGTACTCATATCGTGTGACGTTACCATTAAAGTTTGTATCGTTGAGCAACACCACTAGAGCAATTGATTAATTAATCATCAACTACTGGATATCAAACATCTCGTAATATTGTCTTCAGAATAAACCTGATACATTTTTCTATTACCATCATGGGATGTTATATACTGTAGATCCTAAAATTAACGCGTCCCTAAATTAATACGAGTGACGGTGGCCAGACAAAAATATGACATGAAATTAATGAGAGTGGCCTCCCTTTGATGAACTCCCTGAGGAAGATAACAAAAATGGGTTACATGCATAAACTAATAACATGACGATAATTATATATTTACGTCTGTAGTAAAGTTAACACACCTCGGAAACATGGGGACTTTTGATATGTTATTACTAATGATGTTCTGCATCTATCCTGGAAAAAAAATCAGCTTTGTACTATTTATTTCTGAGTTAAACCCTAATGTTCCTGGACTGAAAGACAAAGAAATGGTTGACCACAATATTAGCGTGCTAAAACCCATTCACCAGCGATGGATCGTGTCTGCTTTTGACAGGGTGTCCAAAGACTCTGCAATCATACACTGAATTGTTTTCCAGTTCTTTTTTTATAAATATATTAGAATTTATTGTTGTTTTAATAACGTGGGACACATATACAAAACATAGAAATAAATGTGTAATATTATTAATGCAAATAACAGTCACATTTTTCGCATTAATATTATTATCGCATTAATTTCAGGATCTACAGTATACTTTCCCACAGACAGGACATACCACATCCTTTGATATACCAGTCGTGGGGCACTGGCTGGGATGCGATCCACTGAGGGGATTCGAACCTTTTACCCAAGCACCTCTGGTGAGTGTTTTACTAACTGAGCTAGATCGTGCCCTCAAGAGACTAAACCCCCCAAAATAATCAAACACTCATACCTTGGCCAAACTGATCCAAACAAAGTGTGCATGAACTGAACCCGGAATACATACATCAGTAGAGGAAACACTGTCGACATTTGGAAAAACAGTCCAATTCTGGCCACAAATGCCATGACATCTGTTGTCGCAATATTGTTCAAAAGATTCTGAAAAAAAAGAAAAAAAAGAAATGCTTTAGTACATTAAAATGCAACGTATCTTAAATCATATTTTATTATATAAAGTAGATCGATAATATCTAATCAAGATTTAAAAGCAATGACCCATTAGAATGTTACATTTAAAACTTTATAAATTTATTGCAAACCTATCTTGGGTCACATAACATAAAATGCTTTCTTTCCATTTTACTCTTACATACAAAACATTTAAGTTAGAAAAAATTATGAAATTAATTTATAAAATTGTAAATAGGTAAATGCAGTGTACAGAGAAACTCCTCTTAACTGGACAGTCTAGGGACTAAGTAAAAAGTTGAGTTTTAATAGGTATCTGGTATTGTTCTGCACTGATATTTAAAAAGGGACAGCCAAAAACATCTGATTTTGAAGGAATTCCAGTTTACAGAAAGTCCACTTTAGAAGGATTTAACTGTACAATAACTCTTTTTTGTGTGTGAAATAAATAAATTTCTTTTATTTTTAGATATTGAAGACTATAATGTGTATCTATTAAATAATACTCACATCTTGAATACATACTTTAGTCAGTGGAAATGCAGAATAAAATAGAACACCCACAAAGATATAGGTGGAAGCCACAAGAATATAAGCTATTGACAAGTCACGTACCTAAAAAATATAATGTGCATATTATAAAGGCTTCAATTTCACATCCACATACTAATGCAAAATACAAACACCACAATACTTTTAATAAACTTGCATGTTTTGCTTTTATTAGACTTTGTCAACTGTGTACTGTACATCTCACTATTAATTAAAATGAGTTGCATATTGTGAAATATTTTACTTTTGTGGCTTGTACCTTTTTTTTCAAAACAATTATAACCATGTTCACAGACAAATTTTTATGCATTTTTGATTGAAGAAAATAAAATTTAATTTTTCAATAATAATATACGGTCTCCAAGAACAGTAATGTGTATTTTCATACAAGAAAAGAGAACCAACTTCATTATGGACTAATCTAGAGTAATGATATCATTCTGATTTTAATTTTCTGAAGACTACATGTAAGTTCATAATAAAAAAACCCAGTAAAACATACATTGTTTTCTGGATGTTTCTGATTTCTGCATATGGACAAGACACAGTTTTGAACAAAATATGCCAGAGCTGCTATGCCTGTCAGTGCTGGAAAGGTCATATCAAATTCTGAAAAAGAATTCAAGGTTTAAGCTTTTTTTTGGCAATTATTAGACTAGAATGAAATATTATCCACAGGTATTTTTCTTTTTTCTCTCTACTAATCAACCCTAACTGTTAAAAGAGCTATATATAACGCAGAAGGATATACTTGAAAACTCAATTAAAGTTACTGCTTTGGTTGAATGAGAAAATATTTTACTGCATAAAGAACAAAATAAGACAGACAGTTGCCACCACATGCTATTTTTACAGAAAAATAAACAGGGGATCATATATATATATATATATACTGTGCCAAATAAGTTTAGCAATTACATACAAGCTATGAAATACAGACAACCTGATTGGATGTTGAATTTATTTGTACACATTATTTCATTGATACAGCATTTCTGAATGTAGCCAGCAGTAACACGTTGTCATGGTGTCAACGTCGTCACTTTAATGTCAACTGATGAAACGGAGGGGTACATCTACCAAAATGTTGAGAGAAGCTCAATAATGTGTGTGTGCACCAGCGGCATTGATGACAGCAATACATCGTTGTCTCATGCTTCTAATGAGTCCATTAATCTCAGGAACAGTAATTGCGTTCCATTCCCGGTTCAGAGCAATTTGTAGGTCATGAACATTAAGGATATGAGGATGGTTTTCGCGTATCCTACGGTCCAGTAGGTCCCATGCATTCTCAATTGGGGACAAGTCAGAGGACTTTGGTGGCCAGTTCAACACTTGGATGTGGTTCCGCTCAAGAAGATTAGTGGTTAGCCTAGCGGTATGTGGTCTAGTGTTGTCATGTTGAAACAGAAAGCCAGGATGCTGCTGCAGGAATGGAATGACCACTGGTGTAATGATCTCGTCACAGTAACGTTGAGCAGTCATGTTTCCGAGAATGAAAACAAGATCTGTTTTACCTCCACCATGAATGCCGACCCAGACCATGATGCTGCCACCGCCATATCGGTCATGCTGAATGACGTTGCCTCCATACACGACGCCTACCATCCGCAAACTGAACACAAAACCTGGATTCGTCTGTGAATAATGTCTGATCTCATTGTCTGCGTCGCCAGTGTTGGTGTATTCTGGCCCATCTCAGACGTTCTTGAATGTGACGCGCTGTCAGGGGAACAGCAACAACAGGGCGACGTGCTTGTAATCCAGCAGCATGGAGACGGTTACGGACAGTTTGAGCATGAATTCTAGTGCCTGTGGTTTGCTGCAAAGTACGGGCTAAACGAGGAGCACTTTCGAACCTGTGACGTCGAGATGACGTCACTAAATACCTATCTTCCCTTGGAGTAGTTAATCGTGGTCTACCATAACGTGGTCGATCTCGCACTTGCCCAGTTTGGTGTACACGTTGTCTGAGTCATGATATGGTACTGTCATGAACATGAAAGTACTGAGCAACGTTGTGTACGCGTTGGCCGGCGTTAAGCCGTCCCATTACTTCATGACGTTCATTTTCCGTTAAGCCTGGACGGCGACCCATTATAACAGGATAAATTCTTCCTTTTGTTTTTGGATAATGTTGGTTCAGTGCATCAAAATGTGATTTCAATACATCCATGTGATAACAAATGCCTCGAACAACTTACGAGAGGTGTAGCTTGGTAAGTTGATATCTTCTGTGTTAAAATCAAGATTAATCCCCCAGTTTGATGCTTTCACCGACACAAACGAAACTAGGTATGCCACAGATATAGTTCCTGAAATTAGTTTGAAAACAATTTAAAAAACCCAAAAAGCAAATGAGAAAAATTGTAGTCTTAACTTAAAAGACAAAATAGTAAGTGATATAGACCAACATAATCATCTCTATTACTTCACAAGCTACAAAATCAAATTTCTAAAGTTAAAATTAGGCCTCGAAAATAATTCTAGGAGCTGTAGGGAAATATTTTGTTTTGTTTAGCTCAACTAGTTGGGATGTGATGAAGTAAAACAAAATGATTTCACTATGCAAAGCTATCCTAAGGACCTTTAAAAAGAAAAAGAATTACCAAAAATCATTGTGACTTTATATGTTTTCTTATATCATTTGTAAAAAGAAAAAGAGAGACCCCCCCCCCCCCCCCACAAAGGTTAGCTTAAGATTATCAAATCAATATATTCTTAAAGCATAACCTGATATATTGTGTTACATGACTTGTGTATTAAATACATACTTATTAACATCAGAGTTTTGTGATAGTATAAGCTGTACAGAAGATTCTGATATATTTAGTTACATTCATGACTAGAGTATACTTAATACATACTTATTAACTGTACAGACGATTCTAGATCTGCAGTTAAATTCTTTATCCAAACTATTGCCTAAATACTCACACTACTCAGGATTTCAACAGTACATAGAACATATTAATTGGAAATCAACACCTTATTAATAGTCTTCATGAGTGGGCAGGACGTAGCCAGTGGGAAAACGCTCGCTTGATGTGCAGTCGGTCTATGATCGATCCCCGTCGGTGGGCCTATTGGGCTATTTCTCACTCTAGCCAGTGCACCACGACTGGTATACCAAAGGCCGTGGTATGTGCTATCCTGTCTGTGGGATGGTGCATATAAAAGATCCCTTGCTACTAATGGAAATATGTAGCGGGTTTCATCTTTATGACTGTGTCAAAATTACCATATGTTTGACATCCAATAGCCAATGATTAATAAATCAATCTGCTCTAGTGGTGTCGTTCAACAAAACAAACTTGGTAGGGTGCAGTTTGCTACAGAAAAGAACGCAATACTGTGTTGCCCTATTACCCCCACACCCTCCAATATTCACCCTTGGCCTCATTAAAAACAGTTAAACATGGTGTCATTAAAAACAGTTAAACATACTTACCAAGAGCATTAAACTTTGTAAAGAATGTCGGCGACTTGAAATTGAGCAACGGTAATAGCATGAGGACCAAGAAAAAAGGAACCGTCATTTGTTCATCCCAAACCTTAGAAAATGTCGAGTGACTGCTGGTGGCATTATCTGGCTTTACCATATGGGGACAAACAGCTAGAACAAAACACCCACAACAAATGCTGAATTAGTCTGTGTAAAGCAACATTTGCATCAAACTTAAAACATGTCAAAATCAACCAGTAACAAATATGGTAACAACAGGGCTTCTAGAATTTTATAAAAATTCACTAGCCATGGAATCAGTGATTTTAAAAATGTACTAGCCATGATTAAAAATTCACTAGTCCTACTTTAAATAAATATAATTTTACTAATAGTAATAATCAGATATGTTACCTAAAGAGGGAGATTGAGCTTACAAATCCTTAGATTGGGGTGGAAAAAGGGGGCGGGATATTCACATTTACAAAACATGTAAATGCAGCATTTGACAAGGTTTTGTTTCCACTAGCCGTCAGGCTAGTTATAGTAAATATTTACTAGCCCAACACTAAATATCACTAGCCATGGGAGTGGGTCTACCATAATCTAGAAGACCTGAACAAGGTAAGTGAATGGTCAGAAAACATTCATTAAAACTATAAAAGTATGTCCACAGTAGAAGAACAATATTGTCATTAAAAATAGAAATGAAATTATTGACAACTGTCACAATTTGTTGTGAATGTTATGTGTTACAATTACAATGTAGGTTGACACCAAAGTCTAAGAAAGGCACAATTTCATGATTTATCTTAAATATTAACATTATACAATATATTAACAACCATTAATATTAGCAACTCACAAACTCAACACAAACTAAATGGCAAGGTCATGACAAAATATCAACATCCAGTCAGAAGGTTTATTCTTTGTAATTATTCTTTGTAGTTCATTACCAGGTGAACATCTATTAAACAGTTATTAAATAAATGACATTCTTGCTCAAATGTCCTCACCTCTATGCAATTGGATGGAGTGGACAATAATTAAAATGCTATATTTTACCAAACATTAAAAATATACCAACATAAACAGCATTAACCTTCATGTCTTGTTTTGTACTTAATATAATTCTACTAACTTGAGTTAAAATAACCACACCTATGCATGCATACCCACACAAAAATACTGACCATCTGAGAAATTTGACGAGTTCCCAAAAGGTGTGGAATGTGGTGCTGGGTGTACCTGGTCTACAATGAAAGGACACTGTATTGAAAACAATCAACACAAGCAAAAATGTGCATAAGAATATTAAATGATGATGAACAGAAAATATGCAATATAAAACTATAACCACACTTTTATATTAGAAGTTGAACAAGGTTTAAAGGTAGCAAAAGTGTGAAATTTGATTTCAACTGGTATCAGGGTACCAGGTACTTCTCTAGTTGAAACATGTGTGGGACTGCTCTAAAATTAGAAAGACAAATTTTGTGCAGAATCGGGACAGACAAGGATGCTTCCTGTTGCATGTGAAATGAACAAGTTCACCTCAAATGTCCATCAATTAATTCTAAGTGTCAGGCGGTATAGCAGTTTTATATATAATATCTATAGTGACCATGCTGATTGAACGGTTGTGTTGACAGCTACTGCAATATTATTACGGTCATATATGGGATTTGATTTGGTGGCACCCTAAATTAGATACAATTTGTGCAGCATTAGATTTAAAGTCCAGACTGAACAATTTGTACGTTTAGACCAAGAAGTGTAATTTATAACCAACTTATGGCTATGGAACTCAAATTATTTATACAGCGAAACTCCTCTTAACGGGACACCCATGTGACCAAGGAAGAAGTCCGGTGTTAAGGGTTGCCTGGTATAGAGGAGATCTATTCTGTACTGATATTTAACAAGGGATCATCAAAAACATCTGGTCTTCAGGGAATTTCAGTTTACACAGGTTTCACTGTATATGTCAAAATATCAAAACAAGTTGGTTATGATGACAATGTAACTGGTTCAATAATCAATAATATCTGCTGCAGGAAAACTGTATGTTTTTAGATAATATTTTATTAAAAATTATAGATACAAGATGAAAAAATAAACTTACAGTAAAGAAAGGAAACAACATGGAACAAGAAGTTGGACATAAGGATCCAGTAGACGATGGCTCCTCCTAGTAGAGTGAGCAGAGAACAAACAACGGCAACCAGCTCGGACCATTTCCCAAAATAGTGTCTACAGACATCAGAGAACTCTAGAACTTGGCCTTCACCCATCTCTGAAACAACAAGCACTTATGTCAATAATAAAAATAACATTGTCATGTAAAAATGAAATTACAGCCAGCTACTACCACCTGCTACAGATATTGTGTGACCTGCACAAGTTCATATCAAAGCCTAAATATTAACGTGAGTTTATGAATCATGTGCTTATGAATGATATGATTTCATTGGTTAAATATTAACATTATACATTAACAACCAGCTAATGTTAACAAATCAAGAATTGGAGTTCAAATGCTTTTAACGAGGTTATCAAGATACACATATTATATTATAAAAATATCAATATTTGATTTATTTTTTAGCAATGATTTACCGGCAAACATTTAATATGAAATAGCCAACAAAACATCGTCGGCTGTCACCTATTAACAACATCCCTAAAAAGACTGAAAACATGAAAAAGTTTCACCCTGAAACTTTTTTATATAAAAATATGTAGTAAATCATATAACACATTTGTTCCAACTAATTATAACAGACTAAACAATGCAAAACAACTTTAGTATTAATATTACAGAACATCAATGAGAAATAATGTTAACATGTGACTGAACAATTTAGAACAAAAATATTTAAGAAATTAGTATACATTAATACTGATTTTAAGTATAAGTTATAGTTGACCTATTCCATCCAAAGACTTGAGAATTCTGTAGCTAGTATACAACATCAGACCAGCCATCCCAATCAGCATGCAAATTCCACATGCAAAACCTGCCTGCAAAAAAATATTGGATGAAATTAAAAATATAGTTAGCTGTTGATTCATATAAATAACTAAACAAGAATCAATATGATATTAACAACATGAGAACAAACTTTGCCAGCGTTAGTCATTGCGATAACATTTTATAACTTTAAATGTGGAGTCACCAACTAAAATGTTAACATTACTATAGTTTGTCAACTTCCAGGTATTTTGACAAAGCCAAATGTTTACAGTATTTAAAGGCACTAACCATATTTCTTGATACATGTATGCACCTTTATTGTTTGTGACAAAGTTAATTTTGAGCTACACTAGAACAATGTTGGATTTGCTCAAATTTATAATCTAAGCAAAAAAGGTTTTAAAAATAGATATAATAGCTGAAAATATATTACACTGCCTATAAATGTAACTGACTCTTGTACATGTAAATTGAGGGGGGGGGGGGGGCGGAGGAGGGGAGTTTCTTTTAACATTCCACCAGAATCACAAAAATGGTGTAATATATATTTCATAATCTTGTTTCTAACCCAAAATCTGGGATTTTCAGCTTTATTAACTTCCAAATGTTGTATTAAAAGCCAAGAGTTTCCTGTATTTAATGGTGTCACTGTTTCTTATGCATGTATCAACTTCTAAAATCTTACAAGATGTGGTATGTTAAACATTTGAGTGTACTATTGTGTATATCTAGTTATTATGTACAAATACAACTGATTATCAAATAATATTTATTAGTATTAAACCTGGTTAATGTCAGTGTTTATCATTCATCTATCAACTGCTTACCTGTTTTATTGCCCAAGGCATTGACAGCAATGATGTTCCCATCATCGTATTCCATAAAGCAAATCTACAAGAAGAAATAAAATGTAATTTCATTATAAATGAAAAAAAAAAGAGGTTTGTTTTGTGACACCCCGATCCACGCATATTAGACATTTGATTTATAATAATTGGGGGTGGGAAGTTGCCCAGTGGATAAAGCGTTCACTTGATGCGGATTCGATTTTGGATAGATCCCTGTTGGTGGGCCTATAGGACTATTTCTCGTTCCAGTCAATGCATCACGACTAGTATATCAAAGGCCATGGTATGTGCTATCCTGTCTGTTGGAAAGTGCATATAAAAGATCCTTTGCTGCATTTGAAAAAATACTGATATTGGTTGTGGGTTTCTGCAATTTTTGAAGTTTTACAAATAATTTAATGAAATTTTTGCTTACCCAGAACTAGCACTGACTATCATAATCCATGTTCCTAATAATGAAACTAATTTGTATACAATGTTCACGTTGTTATGGGTTTAGCTAAAAACGTTTACTGAAATGAAGGGAAATATACAAAATTGAAATACTGAATTAGACTATTAAATATTTATGGTGATAAGGGTTTAGACTAAAATGCTTACTGAAACAAAAGGAAATACACATTATTATATAACATTTAGTGAAATATTTTGAAATATCAGTGAAATAAAAGTGTTATCAGTCACTCAGTGTTATCTTCACTGCAAGAAAGCTGGAACTATTTTACTGCTGGCATTTTAAAAATAAAGGTAAATTGCCAAAAGTTATATAATAAAAAGAAAATTTCATGTTTTTGATCAAATATGATTTATATCTCATCTTGTGAAGTTTGCAATCATACTACACTCGTCGCGCAAGCACGACTCATAAGATATGATTGCAAACTTCACTCGATGAGATATAAATCATATTTGACAAAAAACATGAAATATCCTAAATGTATTCAAATACTGGCTGAGACTATTAAGAAGTTCGAAAATACTTACATAGTGATAACACTGTTCTGTTTGCCGTTGAGTGGCACCAGGATCGTAATGAGATAGTTTGATGGCACAATGTGGTCTGGCATTTGCTGAATACAACACAGAATGATTTGTGTTTTACACAGAGAAAAATATATTATTAGTGAATATAGGCAGTGTTGTTAACATTCATATTCATCTGAAAACAGTAATCAAACAAATTACTCTTTTGTTTTTCTTTTCTTTTTCTCTATTAAAACATGAACTAAAATATCTTTCTTCTTTTCAATATTGAAAAAAACACGCCCAAAAACACACCCTTTTCTGTGTTGAATTGTTGAAGAAATATCTATGCTAATGAACATTAACATTTGTATTACTCTTTATTTTTAAAAGAAATATACTAATTTAAAAAATCACATTAGTCACTAGTTGGTTTCTCACAATTCTCACAGTGATGACAGCCTTCTCTTTGAACTGTAGGTCCACAAAATGATATGAATCAAGTAATGGTATACAAAGATCTAACCAGAATGCTATCGGAGTGTGGTGTCAGACGACTGTAGTATTTATAGCTGTGTAGAAGAAAATGGTATACAAAGATCTAACCAGGATGCCACTGGAGTGTGGCGTCAGACGACTGTAGTATTTATAGCGATGTAGAAGAAAATGGTATACAAAGATCTAACCAGGATGCCATCGGAGTGTGGTGTCAGACGACTGTAGTATTTATAGCAGTGTAGAAGAAAATGGTATACAAAGATCTAACCAGAATGCCATCGGAGTGTGGCGTCATCAGACGACTGTAGTATTTATAGCGGTGTAGAAGAAAATGGTATACAAAGATCTAACCAGGATGCCATCGGAGTGTGGCGTCAGACGACTGTAGTATTTATAGCAATGTAGAAGAAAATGGTATACAAAGACCTAACCAGGATGTCATCGGAGTGTGGCATCAGACGACTGTAGTATTTATAGCGGTGTAGAAGAAAATGGTATACAAAGATCTAACCAGGATGCCATTAGTGTGTGGTGTCAGACGACTGTAGTATTTATAGCGGTGTAGAAGAGCTCGAGTCTCGTGATCCGAGTCATCATTGTACGAGTCACTCGTACTCACAGTCTCGTTAATAGAGTAGTGATGGATGGGTCGCCTGAAAATATTAACATTAAAATAATCAGTTAAAGTATCAAACAAATGGTATGTTCAGGAGGGCAGGCACTCGCGAACAATTTGACTGGTGCAATCGTGTTCTATCATATCACATTCATTTAATGATGAGAGCAAAAACTAGTCTAGCAAGTGATTTCGAGAGCTGAACTCTTCTAAACAGGTGTAGTATCTTACTCAACCAGTTTCAATGGCTAATTTAATGTACCACTTAAGGTGTTTGAAAAACAAAAACCCAGTGGAATTTATGGATGTGCCATATTTTATGAAACGTGCCAGATATTTTCTTTGAGAAATGTTAAATCTATTGTACTTTTTATTTTCTTTGATAAATTCAGGTTTAAGTAAAATTAGCACTTTAATAAAATTGAAGGACTCTTTTTTTTTTAATGCAATCCATATTTACAAAATGTAAGCACTTTACAAGCATCCCATTGCTATTCAAGAACTGTTCACATTCTGTGCACACCTTGTATATGTATGTATTAACAAGTTATAAATTGCCATTGGTGCAAACTCTGTTGGAATTATTTTGGCAACAAAATACCTTATTTTTGTTTCAGATTCCACAGGATCAAAATCTTTTGTCCCCTTTGGCTGAGATTTTCTAAAAAAAAAATAAAAAAATAAAAAAAATTACCGGTATTTTATAATAATAATAGATGCTACATATATCTTGGCTCTACATCCAATCATATATTTTACTAATTTACTAGTTTAAAGTTTTAATACACTTGTATGTATTCATTATCATAAGATATTGTCACAATCTGCAGTAGAAGCTTATCTCTTTGCTTTTACATGGTTCGAACTTAAAGGTAGACTAAACTCCAACAAGATGCATACCTGGACCACCAACACATACTGACACTTTAACAAATGAAAAACGCGTAATTTTAGATTTAACCAAAAACCATTATTATTCCTGCTAACTGGGGGCAGTAATTTTGTTTCATTTTTGTGACGTCCGGTGGTATAGCTTGGGGCGAAGTGACGTCAGCTCCGTCTAACTTCTCTATTATGCATAGTGTAAACAAATGGTCTAATTTACGACAAAGCACTTAGCTTTCATCAACCTGACTTGTAAAACAACACAAATGACTTGATAGTATAATAAACTATTTAACTAAATATATATCAATTTGCATCAATATAACAAAATGGAGTTTTAGATTTTTTTTGTTTTAAAAAATCCAAAGAAAAAATGCATATTATTAGGATACGTTCAAGCAAAAACCTACGTAATTGGTAAGTTTTGTGATTTTAGATGAGAAAGTCTACTTAATCAAGGATTTTACAGAATTACTTACAGAAATAAAGCAACAGAATGGCTGGTAAGGTCCATTACAATTTGAGGTTATCACACAATACCCTGTGATCTTAATAAAAGAGGCACATCTTTTTAGTGTGTCTAGACACAGTGTCTGGGGACTGTCTAAATATACACCTGACAATCAAGAACCACAGGTACGGGCCACAGAAAGAATAGACCAATTAACCAAGAAAACACTCCGACTATTATTTCAGTACATGGGTTAATTTATATACAAGACATAATGCAGTTATTTCAACACTTTGACAAGGGTGGCTTATTTTGTATTGAAAAATAAACCACATATACACGATGCTATGTTACTGGGATGGTTATTATTACTGAACATTGCGATGCATCCGCAAAAATCAGGTATGTTTTGTTTCTTCAGTTCAAAGACTAATTCCTAAAGTGACACGTTAGGTATTACGTAACCACCAGCTCGCCAGAGGGCGTATTCACTAGGATAGTACAAAATGGCTGCGCCCGTTATATATAATAGTTGTCACATTTAACCGTTTTATTAATTAACTATACGATTATACTTGTTGATATTAAGCAATACTGTGCATTATGTATCGTTGAATATGCATACCATGCAGTCCAAAAGCCTTGCTTTAGCATTCCTTTAATGATGGCACTGATGGCAATTGCTGTAGCAGCAATATGAATTGCCACAAGTCAGAGACTTTACAATGGCATCTTTTTGCCACTGATTACAAAATAATTTTATTTGTTGTAAAGGTTACTGGTTTAAAACTGCAATAGGTAAGCATTTTGCTTATGGCAAGAGCATTTTAAAATTAATATAAGTAACACATTTTTAAGTACCAGCCATGTTTTTTCAGTCATCACAATCGGTCAATACTAACAGTGGTTGCAAGATAAACATCACTGCATGTATTCTTTTTCTTTGAATGACAAAAAGATCTTTTAAATAGCCTTTTCCTTATAATATGTAGTAAATAGTTAATCAATAAACAAATGGGTTGACTTTGAAAAATGAAGTAATTAAGATATATACTGTTTTGATGTCTTTCGGCCTTTATCTCGTACACTGGACTTGTTCATTCTTTAAATTATAGATGTCATCATATCATTCTGCTAACTGTAAAATAAACATATTAAATACATGTTAATAGGATCATCATCTGAGATAATTAGTGATGACACAAGATGTTTTATTCATTTTATCTCAATGCAACATGGAAAATCAATACTGAATATAAAAAATCAAAAACTCTACAAATGGTTAAAAAAGAAACAATTTTAAAGGAAAAGCTAATGAAAGATTCAATATACAGTGAAACCCCTCAAGACTGGACCCTCTCTATGTTGTAATTCTCTCAAAACTGGACATTTTCCAAAGTCCCGTGATTTATGCATGTTTTAACACCAAAGTGTACCTCTCTAAACTGGAAACCTCTCTAAACTGAACACCAGACGAATAATTCAGTCCCAAATAGTTAGAACTTCTGCACTGACTCTCGAACGATGAAGTTGTGTTCTGAGAACGTGGCGATTTCTCCCTCCCCCCCCCCCCCCCACCCTAGGGGCTGTGCTGCGTAAGCTTGGGCCTTTGTCCAAGTATCGTGTCGAGTACAATGGGGACTCGGTGACTGTCACGCTGTTTTACGGCGCTGACAAGAAGCGACACTCACCTAGTAGAAGACAGAGGAGGTGACCTAAGACTACGCAGGGGGGGCCTAACTTGGCGGCTCAACTGCCAGAGGCGGCCCCACCTGTTCCGAAGAGGAGGACGAGACCGACAGGGGTGGTGCAGGGTGATCCAAACCCGGTGGCTAAACCACCAGGGACGGTTCATTCTGCGCTGCCGCCCCCACCTACTTGACTGAAGCACTCGCCAGGAGCAGCCCAGGGGGGGCCAAAGCTGTCAGCTCAACTGACAGTGGCGGCCCTCCTGATCATGTACCAACGCAGATGGACATGGGACACGGGACACGTGGTCATTAGTGACCCCCCAGCCAGTCCACCAGCATCTCCGGCAGTTGTTGTTGACCCAGCGGCGGTCCAGCGGGAGTCCAAGAGGAGGAAGGTGTTGGCGGCCACCATACCAAAGACATCCGACCAACCTGATTGGATTCTCGTCTGTGACATGCTGTCATCGAGGTACAGAGGAGCGGTCATCGACAACTTCACTGACAGCACGCATCTCAAGGGTCCCTGGAGTGACGAACATTGACACCAACTTCCAACTGGACAAGGGAAGTACCAGCTACAAGGAGCCTTACACTCGGACCAACTTTATGTGACGGTACAGCAGGACGGACTGTACAGGCAGGGACTCCTGAAACCATTGATGTCCAACGCGACCATTCACCGCATTTTGAAGATGTTACTGCGGGACATCTATCCAGGAGCCATCGACAGACACATCGCCATGTTGACCATTAGTCCTGCGGCGCCAACCTTAACTAGGACAGGTAACCTCCTTTTTGGGGCTTAGTTGGACTTTAAATTGTTTGGCAGTGGCTCAAAATTCTTATGTTTATTTTTTTTATAAATAGTCCAACGCACTTTACTTTGGTGCCCATTCAATTGCTCAAATCACCTTAAAACCTTTTAGGCCGAGCAGTCAAATATATTTTTTGGATTTAATTTCTTAGTCCGGACATGATTGGGGTGCAGATTATTCTCCGTAGACTTAGGCTTTTTAGACCGTACTAATTTTTTTTTTATTCCAAATTCCGCCCACTTCAAACTTACCCCCTCTCCCCCTGCCTCCACACACCCCCTCCTGTCCCGGACTTAGTCACTGACGAAAGTCAGAGATTAAGCCTGTGATAGGCATGCGTGAAGCCTTCGTGGCATATATGCACGTAAATACTTTACCGACCGACCAGTTTATTTAGTGCAATTTGTACCTCTAAATACCAGACGATCAGACCGTTGTCAATCATTATGGCACTACAAATTGTTTTGTTTATTGTGATTTCCCCCCCATCTTTGGCCAGTTTACCCGATTGCAAACATAGCTGGTGCAATATACACGTGCTCCAGTTAGCCATTAGATGTGTAATCACTGTTACATATGACTGGGTACATTGGCAAATAAAAATTAAGCAACTAAAAATCAAGTGATAGCTTTGATATCCATAACAAACATATTTATAATTTTTAATATGGAACATCCACTTAAACTTTGCCATACTGAATTATCACTCGATGATAAACTTAAAATCATTAAAGTGTTTAAAGTAAATAAGCAAACATTAAAATATCTTAAGGCAAAGTTTCTTCACTGAATTATTAACTGTTGGATTCATCTTATATACATATATAAAGCTGAATGTGAATAGGCAACAAAAGGTTTTGTATTATATTATTAATGCAAACCCATGAAAACCGGACTCCTCTGAAAACCGGACAAAATATCTGGTCCCATGGATGTCCGGATTAGAGAAGTTTCACTGTACAGGATAAAAAGTGCTATTTCAAAAAGTTGCATGAAATTATATACTCCATCATTATCATACAGTTAAGTATTGTAATTTCGAGACCCTAAGGTTTGACTTGATCGGAAGGATCATACTTTAAAACTGACAACAATAAAAAAAAATGTCATTACCTGTACATAAATAAATTTTAGTAATTAATGTCAAATGAAAATAAAGTCCACTGCTGATAATAAACGCCATTCCAAACACACTACCCCTAAACAAATGGCATCCGGTTAGAGTATTGTAAAGTCGAGAATAAACACATTACTTTCTATGACATCACATTCAATTGAGGTCACTTAAAATAAAGGTTTTGTTTCTGGAACATTTTATTACATTTCTTTTGTATTTAAAAAAAACCCCTCCTTTTTAAAACCAAATGATGAAAAGGACAGTAAAATTCATAAAACAATGAATAATAAAACATCATAAAATTATAAATGGTGACAACAATGGAAAAGCTGAAAATCAGTATGGAACATGTAATTTAATGAACACTCTTTCTTTACTTAAAAGTCATAAAAAGCAGAATTTTGACATTATAAACAGGGCTCGCGCTGTCGGTAGCCGAATTAGCCATTGGCTAATTTTTAAAAAAAATGACTAATAAAATTTACAAGTAGCTAAAATTTTGGCTAAGCCATTTTCTATCTTCTCATGTGAACAAATCTATCCGACACCTCAAACATAATAATAATACCAAATATTCAATTAACGTAATAGTGATCTCGTGATCGTTAACGAGAAACGGTGTCATCCAGAATACAGCGTAGGCCTAATGATGTTTGTTTATTTTAATAATCACGGTTAATAATTTTAACGGCATGCATTCAACATGTATGAAAGCAAAGTCTGAAAGATCTGTAACTTGTTATTTTAACTTTGTAAAGTCTTTGAACCAAAGTAATAAAAACAGACCGACAGTGCATGTCAATTTGAATACACATGCCAGTTCTGGGCCAAAAGACATGTAGGGCCAAAAAGGCAGAGTTCAGTCAGACTGACCGAGAACAAAACGTCCATTAGACTGGTTTATGCGCTTCACGTTAAACCAAATAGACACGTCAGACACCAATCAAATAATTTGCTAATGTTAGGAAGAACGTTCATTGGCTGAACTGAGGACAGCAGTTGCACTCGGCACGAATATACGTCACACTTCAGAATCAGCTGTGACCCACGTGTCAAGAGACATCGTTGTGGACATTAAACAATATGATTGCACAGAAGTAAATCTTTATGTAAATTTGTAAAGAAAAAAGAGCAATAGTTGTTCATATCAATAAATACCTAACTGCATTTCATTTATTTCCTAAGTTATCTTCGTTAATTTCGTACCTATGGTCGAGAGCACACATGCAGATCACAATCGCGGAAAATGAACAAGCAGTATTTATACAAATTGCAATTAAATGTACACTGAATAAAATTAGTTTACAATAATCATGATATTTGTTAGATAATGTTAGATATAAATTTGTAAGACTGTGAGGTGACATTTAATAAGTTAGCTGGATTTTAAAAAGATCATAAATTTTAGCTTTATTAATGTATTTTTTTTTATTATTATTAATTTTTTTTATATAAATGGAAGTTGTAATAGGCCTACTATGAAGTCAGCATTCTTAGCCTAGGTATTTTACAAGCAGAAATCACAATAAGCATTTAACACGACGTTGGAATCGACAGCAACAACATAGCGCAAATTATGAAATTGTTGGGGGTGGGGACTTGATGGGTTACTTAAAAAAAAAAAAAAAAAACATTAAGCATTTCAAACAAACATAGAGATTGCTATTTAAAGAAATAATGAGCTCTATATTGAAAAAAAGAAAAAAGAAAAAACCTCTCAAATTTTTATTTGGGTAAAAAAGGAAGAAAGAAGAAACACCCTCCATAAACATCCACCCGCCTCCATATTTCTGTATGTTTGTTAATTTAATATCATAGGCCTTAGAAGTGGGTGTGGGTGTACAAGTACAGGCTTCCAACTCTGAAGAGAATGCATCACCCCCCCCCCATGCTGAAAAATCGAAGTAATATACTGTGCCAAATAAGTTTAGCAATTACATACAAGATATGAAATACAGACAACCTGATTGGATGCTGAATTTATTTATACACATTATTTCATTGATACAGCATTTCTGAATGTAGCCAGCAGAAACATGTTGTCACGGTGTCAACGTTGTCACTTTAATGTCAACTGATGAAACGGAGGGGTACATCTACCAAAATGTTGAGAGAGGCTCAATAATGTGTGTGTGCACCAGCGGCATTGATGACAGCAATACATCGTCGTCTCATGCTTCTAATGAGACCATTAATCTCAGGAACAGTAATTGCGTTCCATTCCCGGTTCAGAGCAATTTGTAGGTCATGGACATTAAGTATATGAGGACGGTTTTCGCATACCCTACGGCCCAGTAGGTCCCATGCATGCTAAATTGGGGACAAGTCAGGGGACTTTGGTGGCCAGTTCAACACTTGGATGTGGTTCCGCTCAAGAAGATTAGTGGTTAGCCTAGCGGTATGTGGTGTAGCGTTGTCATGTTGAAACAGAAAGCCAGGATGCTGCTGCAGGAATGGAATGACCACTGGTGTAATGATCTCGTCGCAGTAACGTTGAGCAGTCATGTTTCCGTGAATGAAAACGAGATCTGTTTTACTTCCACCATGAATGCCGGCCCAGACCATGACGCTGCCACTGCCATATCGGTCATGCTGAATGACGTTGTCTGAATTATATCGTTCTCCCCGTCGCCTCCATACACGACGCCTACCATCCGCAAACTGAACACAAAATCTGGATTCGTCTGTGAATAATGTCTGATCCCATTGTCTGCGTCGCCAGTGTTGGTGTAATCTGGCCCATCTCAGACGTTCCTGAATGTGGCGCGCTGTCAGGCGAACAGCAACAACAGGGCGACGTGCTTGTAATCCAGCAGCATGGAGATGGTTACGGACAGTTTGAGCATGAATTCTAGTGCCTGTGGTTTGCTGCAAAGTACGGGCTAAACGAGGAGCACTTTCAAACCTGTGACGTCGAGATGACGTCACTAAATACCTATCTTCCCTTGGAGTAGTTAATCGTGGTCTACCAGAACGTGGTCGATCTAGCACTTGCCCAGTTTGGTGTACGCGTTGTCGGAGTCATGATATGGTACTGTCATTAACACGAAAGTACTGAGCGACGCTGTGTACGCGTTAAGCCGTCCCATTGCTTCATGAAATTGATTTTCCGTTAAGCCTGGACGGCGACCCATTATAACAGGATAAATTCTTCCTTTTGTTTTTGGATAATGTTGGTTCAGTGCATCAAAATGTGATTTCAATACATTCGTATTGCACGCGCTTCTGCGACAGCACGAGCAGTACACGTAGCGGCGTGCGATATGACAAATGGTGTTCTTTTCATTACCCAAAGCGACAGGGCATATGCAACTAACATATCACCAAGTTTGATCACTTTATTTTAATTTATTTGGAAGCAACAGTCATTTACAAAAACGTTTTTGGTTAAGTATATATTAACTGCCCCTAGCTACCCCCATTGCTATCTTTGATTTTGATCAGGTAATACGGTTTTGTTATTCAGATTTATTCCAGTTTGTACACAATTTGCTGAAAAAGATCCATTTTCATATTCATATATAAATACTCTATACAGTACTGCATAAAACAATTTTGGCTAAAAGCATTTTCAATATGGCTAATAAAAATTCCATTTGGCTAACATTTTGGCTATAGGCATTTTTTATCCAGGGTGAGCCCTGTATAACCCACTCTCAAGTAATCGGTCAGTGATTTATTTGCCGTTTATTTGATAAGACCCCCATCTCTGTTAGTACCCATTTAATTACTTTACCGTGGCCATACAGAGTAGGCCTACCTCTCAATGTGTCACGTGACCGAAAGCTGTAATTTTTGTCATCCAATCCAAATAATTTTTGTCTACTTCCGTAGTTTTAATAATGCGGGGTTTCGCTTCTGGAGTGAAAAGAGGAATTAGTGAAAACAGTTAAAATACTATATAATTGATAAACACACATTTTGTTCCGGTTATACACGTGTTTGCATCATATTATTGATGTGAAACTTGTTCATAACCTCTTGGTGTCTCTTCTGATGTTTGTATTTGAACAAAAAACAATTGAAGTGCAATAATGCTCATGAATTTCACAAAAATCGCCGAGTCACAAACTTAGAATACACTCGACTTTAAAAAAAAAAACCTCTAGTTTCTACCATACAATCCTAAACCCTCTTCTCATCCTGTGCTGTCTTATTTCCAGCAGGCTATATTATTTTTTCATCAGGCCATACTTCTTTTGGTCTGCTACTTAAATAATTAACAGCAGGCCATATTTTACTTTCTATTTCGAGCCCTACAATGAATCAGTCTCAGTCTCAGACTGAGTCCGAAGACAATCATCACAATAATTCACGTGACAATACACTGACTGATTGACTGAATTCTAAGTAAATACTTACAATAAAAATATAAACTTTTCCGTTTTGGTAAATAGTACTATTTTACTTGTTTTAATCGTTGTTGAAACATAAAATAATACTGTTGGTTGATTACAGTTTTATAAATACTAAAATACAATCGTAACAATGCTTTAGTTTATTTTGTAACTCAGCTGACCAAACAGGAAATAAGTCAGAAACAGGCGATTCAATTGTCGTAAATATTATTAAAAATAAGTTTATTTTAAATAACTTATAACATGAGAGACAGTGAATAATCAACATACAAAAAATAGTTTGTCTGTTAAAGATATTGTTAGAAAAGAACTCTATTAAAATAAACGACAGGTTCTTCGCGAGTCTTTCTTTCAAGGTCACGGAAAGGTCAAGGTCATTTTGACAAGTTGGTTGACGTTTCAAGTTAAAATTTCGTTTTGAGCAGATCTGTTGATTTTAGTTTTTAATATATCGAGCATTTTGAAAGTTTATAGTGACTCTATCCGTCATAATGTCGATCACTGTTAAGACAGTGCCAACAAAGCCATTTGATGGCCAAAAACCTGGTACAAGTGGGTTAAGAAAATCTGTCAAAGTTTATCAGCAACCTTCTTACACAGAAAATTTTATACAAGCAACCCTGAGTGCTGCAGTTGGTGCCAGTTTAAAGGGCAGTACCCTGGTAGTTGGTGGAGATGGGAGATACTTTGGAAAAGAAGCAACTGATCTTATAATTAAAATGTGTGCAGCAAATGGAGTAAGATTACGAAAACTTAAAATTAAAGGTGCATTATCAGAGTTGCATACATGTGCCATATTTTGTTACTTTACTTTTCTTTGATATAAATAACTACAGATTAATATGTGTTTCACTTAATCAATGTAAGAATTTAGAAATTGTACTGTGGTGTCACTTGACAAAAGTGGTTTCATAAAGAATTCTTAAAAATAATAAAGTATATGAAAAAATCAGTTACTCATAACTGTTGCAAGCAAGTTGGCTTTTTACCCTCAAAGAATTATTGGTGAAAAATCTGTGACGTCAGTTTAAGCATGTTCAAGAATGATCTTTACATTTCATGAGCTCTGTAGTATGGGTGTCCTGACACCAATGCATCGATGTATCACAATACTACTGCTGACGATGCAATACATGATACTCTTGCTTGTGTATTGATTCATATTTTGACCATGTATCAAATTTGTATTGATTTAAAGGGACATTCCTGAGTTGGCTGCATTGTAAGATGTTTCCGACTAATAAACTATTTCTACGATTAAACTTACATATTAAATATATTTTCTTGTTTAAAATATCAGTGTCTGTTTATACAATGTGTTTCTGGTCGTCTTAGTATTTGTAAGAAGCCCAAACTGGATTTTGTCTTCAAATAACTTTCTATGTACGAAAAAATATATTTTTTAAAAATAAAATGAAATTTAACCTAGTACAAATATTAGAATGACCAGAAACATGTTTAATACATAGCCACTAATATATTATGCAGAAAAATATATTTAATATGTAATTACAATCGTTAAAAAGTCTGTTAGTCGATAACATCTTAAAAATTGCAGCAAACTTAGGAATGTCCCTTTAACAACACCAAAGATATACATATTGACAAATTATTTTATTTCCTTCAAGAAAAAATTTGGAAGTAGACCGAATTAAAATAAAATTATGTGCTTGCAGGGTTTCTGCCAAAGGGTAAAATGGGTATAGCGCCGTACCCAAATGTTTTTGCAGATTTAATTTTTTTAAGTTGATCTTTAGACATGACTCTTTATCATTACTGTATGATTTTCTCAACCCTAACCCATTTTCTTTCTGGGGGAGGGCCCCCATACTCCCTATTCATTCAGCTAGCACACACGCTGTAAATATTCAATTTCATGGCGCCCTCCCCTAAAATTTCTTTCTGGCAGAAACACTGGCTTGGTTATAAATGTCAATATGTCTATGGTGTGATATTTAAAAATCATTGCACCCAAGCTTCAACTTGTTTTACTGGGAAAATACTGTGAATCAAGTATCATGATGTATTGTATCGCAGATTATGTAGTGTGATATGTATCATATCGCAGGCATCGAAATAAGCATTGTGTCTGGTAACCCATTTACAAGTTACCACAAAATATAGCCTGGTTACCACATTCGTACGAGAAACGGAATCCGGAAGTAAATTTATCTAGTGGGCGCTGCTTAAACGCGGATGACTATAATTGCTTGCAATTGCACAAGTGTGCACGAACATCAATGCAATTCCTTACAAGAAAATGAAACGCGAAAGTCCGGAATGCATTGCCTGGTTTAAGTTCGGAATCGAAACTGCTGTTACGTTGAATTTTTTTGTGTCGAGAACGAAACACCGTTCTCGACTTTTTTTTACATGTAGTAACCTCCCAGTAACCCAAATGACCGTTCTCAACTTATTTCGATGCCTGATATCATGAGATAAGTTTATTCTGACACCCCTAGTATACTCTGTGGTCTAGTGGATAAGCTGCTGGACTGTCAAGGTTATGACAGTAGTTCAGATGCCACCAGGACAGGCTCATACTTTTATTTTCCTCATCTATCACCATCTGTCTGTCATTCTCATGATCTTAATTAATATAAAAAAAATTTGAATTTCTCCTGTAATTTTGGTCTGACTTAACCCAATTCTTTCCAAATTTTTTCTCAGGTGTCCACATCATCACCTACCTGTTTCAATTTTCTCCTCTGTTAATTTTCCTGCAACCACCTGGCATTATCATTCTCTGATGCTAATAAATCGGGTCTTATCCACATTGCTAACAATCACCAGTATTAGTGGAGTATAGTAGGCTTAGATGGTTGTAGGAACCTCTTGACAATGCTAGAAGTAACCACTGAACACTCTCCATTCTCCAAAGTGATCAAACTAAGCCCACAGCAGAAGCTGATGAAAAGAATGTGACACAGTTGACCACCAAAGCCAAGAACATATGGTTGGAATACGGAGGTGAACAGCAAAAACAAGATGGGAAGAAATAAGAAAGAAATCAAAAGAGGAAAAGGAACAGTGGGATAAAAACAATAATAATAAATTAAAATTAAATATTTACATTTCAAATCAATTAATAAATAATTTTGGCAGTTATGCAACTCTGATAAGCTCCTTTAAAGTAACAAATAATTAAATTTAATTATATAACATTTTAAGTAGTAATCATTTCTGTTTGCATGTAGTAATATGTGCATCATATCAGTATGTTAACGTTTGCTTATTGCAGTTTTTTTTTTTTTTTTAAGGAGGGGGAGGGGTGGTGGTTATTGAAAAATTCTAATTAATATAATAGTTTAGGAGAGTCCATAAATACATTGTTATATTGGTGTTTTTCATGATCCACTGAATTTGTATGACCACCATATAGTCCCCCACATCCCTAATGGTTGGTATAATTAGTCCCCAAATACTCATGGGTCTTTTTTTATGCCTAAAAAGCAATCTGAACATTGCTTTTACCATCTTCTCTCTTTCAAACATTATTTTGATTAGATTGTGAAAAACATTGATATTTATGGACTGTCCAGCGATAGAAATAAGTACAAAATTTCATTTGTTCACCAAACAATTATGTCCAGTAATATTTTCACTTATCCAAATAAATGTTTTGTTTTATTCAAGTACAAGGACTGTATGTTTGATTGCTCAAAATTAAACTGCATTGGAAATGTTTACTTGACCACAGTTATTGAGGTACATTTTGCTTGTCTGAGCAGATTTTTACTTGTCAGGACAAACGGTCAAGTGCTTATTTCGAACAGTGCTGTCCTTTATTACTATTACAGATGTAGAATACTATTATTATTGATCACAAAAATATACTTAGGCTGATTGTACCAGCTATGATAGGCTCCAAAATGTGTGTAATGTACTACACAGAGAGATCTGTATAGTGGACCATTAGCCACACACTGCATTGCTTCAGATTGACTAAGTGTATATGTAGCAAATGGAGCTGTAGGTGACAGGATTAGATACATATTTTAGTTCACGAGATCCAGAATAATGCATTCAAGTGCTTTTCTAAGACACCAAAGAATATGACTAGCTTGGAGAAAGTTCAGACATTGATGGTAGAAATGAATTGTACACAAAACAAATGGGTAGTTTGTATTAGATTGTTAAGTTTTGAGTGATGTGTTCTTGACAACTACATGGATGTCGGTCTGATGAGTGTTTTTCTTGAGGACAGTTCAGCCAAGGCTTTAATCATGAGCAAAGCAATTACCGGTACTTGTTATATGTGTAAGATAGTTCTTATCAACAAGCAATTCTATACAAAATCTATTAGAAGACTGATAACGGCTTCACATGAAAAACATTTCCCGGGAGCCTACAGACTACACATGACGTCATTGGAAAATTGTGCAATAAAATAATCAGCCAAATATTTACTATTTTTTTTATTTCTACTGATCACCATCAGGGCTTTAGATCATAAGCATACAAGATGGGGTTGGAGGGCAGGGGCAACTGCTCCCCCCCCCATTCAGCCCTGGACACAATCTTCAAATTCGGGCAAAAACAAAAGAGAAATTCAGGCAAAATGAGCTGGCTTGAACACTTTTCACCATGTATTTTCACAATATTAGTTGTAATCCACGTACAAATGTGTGACGATTCATTTGCAACCCTATATAGCTGTTTGGCAGTTATGCTAATATGAATAAATGTTGTAATCCAGATTCAGGTACTTTTCTTTAATTCGGGCAAAAATCGGCCTGCCCTCCTACAAAAATGAGAGCCCGTATGCCTATCCTTTAGATTGCATCAAAATCAAAGTGATAAACATTGTGTCCAAAATACATATACTGAACCGCAAAAGAAACGCGAGATTTTTAAATGTCATTTCTATATGGTAAATTATAACAATTTATTTCGGGGATGTAACTGTCAATATTACAAGACATGCTGGTTTATGACTGAGACCCAAATTGCAGGTACCCTTTCAACTTTCCATGAAACGACACGCCAAAACGCACCTGTCTCGAAGGCCGTGGGTGGCAGTCGCAAACAATTGTCATGAAAACCGAAATGCACGTGCATCTCGTGGAGGTTATGGGTATAAAAACCAACTTGAACCGCGTTCCTGGCATTCGTAATTTGCACGCATCAGGTATGACCCGATTGTCAGCAGCGCAGAGAGAACAAGCTATCGGCCGATTGCAAGCCGGGCAGCGTGCCCTGGTTGTTGCTAACGCTTACAATGTCCATGTCAGCACCATCCATCGTCTACAGCAGCGGTACATCAACACCAACAGCACTGCAGACAGTCACCGCAGCGGGCGCCCCCGGGTGACTACGCCCAAGCAGGACCGCTACATCAACCGGCAACACCTCCATGATCGCTTCAGAACGGCCAGCATGACAGCTCGCGCGACCATTGGCACTGGACAGCGACCCATCAGTGACGACACGGTACGACGTCGACTGGCCGCCAACAACCTGTTTTGCCGACGTCCCGCTCGAGGACCTGTCCTCACCGCCCGCCACCGTCAGACACGACTACAGTGGGCTACACAGCACCAACATTGGCGGCATCAACAATGGAGGTTGATAGTCTTCTCTGACGAGAGCCGGTACTGCGTTTCCAACTCGGATGGCAGAGTGAGGGTGTGGCGTAGGAGGGGTGAACGCTACAGAGACGCATGTGTCCTGGAGAGAGACCCGTGGGGTGGCCAAAGCATCATGGTTTGGGGTGCTATAGGCCTGAATCAGAGAATTGGGCCCCATTTGTTCCAAAATGTTGGTGCAGGCAGAGGCATCACAGCGCAGCACTACGTTGACCAGATTCTAACACCTCACATAGTGCCCTTCTTCACGCGTCACCATAACCACGTGTTCCAGCAGGATAATGCTCACCCCCACACGGCCAGGATCACCATGGACTTCCTGCGTCGGCACAACATCAGAACCATGCCGTGGCCGGCTCTCAGCCCTGATTTGAACCCGATTGAACACCTGTGGGATGAAATCCAGAGACGGCTTAACCAGGTGGTCCCACGGCCGACAACTCGTGTGCAACTGGAGGCAGCTTTCCTGAGGGTGTGGGCACAGGTGCCAATGGCTTTTGTGAACCGCCTCGTGCACTCCATGTACCGACGGTGTATGGCCGTTTTGAACACCCATGGAGGACATACACGGTATTGAACATGTCATGCCCTACAATCTCGATGTGCTGGATCCCCCCACTACCTGAACACAGGCAAACGACCCAGAGACTGTGGTCAAAGTGCATCCAATAAATTGACTTTATCAGATTTTTCAAAATTTATCTTTGATATTAATAAATTGAAACGTATTTTCTCAGCCACACATGTGTCGCGTTTCTTTTGCAGTTCAGTATATGTTCAAAATAATCACGCCCAAATGAAGTACAAACATGCTGATCTGAAAATGTTTTAACTCAAAACCACTGAGTTTAATTACATTAAAAGAACTTGAAATACATTTTTGAATATTGACAACTCTCCAGCAGCTGTTAATGACAGTATTGAACTAAAATGATCTTCCTATGCTCAGAAAAGACAAAAGTTCCTGTTGTGCCAGTGAGATCTAAAGCCCTGACAATATAGACTCATTTGATTTGCATATGTCTCCTGTCGATAAACAGGGGCAAGGCGTAGCCCAGTGGTACAGCTCTCGCTTAATGCGCGATCGGTTTGGAATCGATTCACGTCAGTGAGCCCATTGCGCTATTTCTCGCTCCAGCCAGTGCACCATGACTGGTGCATCAAAGGCCATGGTATGTGCTATCCTGTCTATGGGATGGTGTATATAAAAGATCCCTTGCTGCTAATCGAAAAGAGTAGCCCATGAAGTGGTGACAGCAGGTTTTCTCTCTCAAATCTGTGTGGTCCTTAACCATATGTCTGACGCCATATAACCGTAAATACAATGTGTTGAGTGCATCGTTAAATAAAACATTTTCCTTCCTGTCAATAAACATACTATAATATAAACAGCAGAACTTAAAGGCTAGTCTTCAACTGTGAAAAGCAACAACTAGGAAATTCTTAAGCAGATGTTGCAGATGATTAGTTCCGGTTATAATAATATAAAATCAGTTTAATATATGATTATAGTATTGGAAAGTCTCACCCTGGGTCAAAAAGTCTATACTGCTTGAGCTTCCTGTGTTTTGTTTTTTTGTTTTGGTTAGTAATGTGGTTTAAGAAACAAATTCCTAAAATTATTAAAGGGACATTCCTAAGTTTGCTGCAATTTGTAAGATGTTATCGACTAACAGAGACTTTTTAACAATTGTAATTACATATCAAATATATTTTTCTGCATCAAATATTATTGGCTGTATATTAAATGTGTTTCTGATCGTTCTAATATTTGTATCCAGTTAAATATCATTTTATTTCCTAAAATATAACTTTTTCGTACATACAAAATTATTTGAAGACAAATTCCAGTTTGGGTTTCTTACAAATATTAAGAAGACAAGAAAAGCATTGAATATACAGACACTGATATTCTAAACAAGAAAATATATTTCATATGTAAATTGAATTGTAGAAATATTTTATTAGTCAGAAGCATCTTACAATGCAGCAAACCCAGGAATGTCCTTTTAATGTATTATAACATTTTCAGTTTGCTTGTTTTAGTTCCATTGATAAGTAAATACAGTGACAAACATTTGTACTTTGCAAAACCTGTCCTAAAACGTTATTTTGAGAATGAATTCATACTACAATGTATTTTTTTTAACACCTATTTACTGTATTTAAAGCTGCATTCTCATTACTATTTATTATTATTTAACATTCACAAAACATCAATATTCTTCCAGTGTCACTTCATTCTTAATACAGGGTTCACATGGGTCATGGAAATCCTGGAAAGTCATGGAATTTGTAAATGTCATTTTCCAGGCCTGGAAAGTCCTGGAATTTTGATATTGGTCATGGAAAGTCACGGAAAATGAAAATCAATCTACATTTTTTACTACATATATTTTAAAACTAATCATAAGTTTTAAAATTTAGGTAGCAAAAAAAACATAAGTATTTAGATAAATTTTTATTTTCCATGAAAAACGATCTATACGATATTAGGTGTCTAATGGAAATCCCACAAGCTTTAATCATTTTCGTAGTACAAAGGGTCAGTATAACTTTTATATGTTTTGCATCATATTGAACAAAGCAGAGTAGCAACATTATTTACTTTACTGAAGTCACTTGATGCATGTAAAACATAATTATAGCCTGCCAGCAAAAACTTGCAAGTTAATTATTAACCTTGACCTTAAAATTAATATGAACTGCATTTAAATTAAAAGTGCCAAGAACAATTTCATTTTTTATTTTTTATTTTATTTTTATTTTATAATATTTTATTTTATTTTATTTTATTTTATTTTATTTTATTTAAAAAAAAAAAAAAATTATTTGGTAAGAAAACAAAATGTGTATAATAATCTTTATTATTAATAAAAAAATATTATTAATATCTACAATATCAGATGGTATAAATAGTACAAAAAAGGTTCTATTTATAATTGAGTTAAAATTAATTCGATACTTTTTTTAAATTATAAACTTAGTTGAGATATCTCACCTGCAGTACTCGAAGGTTCATATTACTATTTTTATTGAATAAAAATGGATACATTTGATGTCAGAATGAATGCATGAAACAGTTACAAAAACATATGGTTTAAATAATGAACATGTATATCAATAAATAATTAATAAGTTTCATAATTTTAAGGGTTTTTTGTTCCCTCCTCTGTGGTTTTAAAAGCATGTTGTCAATAAATCCCAGTAAAAACAATCTGAAAGTTATTTTTATTTCCTCCATTCTGCCATTTTGAAAACCAACAAATCAAATTGGAGTGGCCTAATACAGTAAAATACCTATAGATTTAGTTGAGGATTGTAAATTTTTTTTAATTTCAAATGGTTATGGAAAATGCCTTTAAACAGTCATGGAGTTTGGTTACTGATAAAGTGTGTGAACCCTGTAATAGCATTTAGATGCAGATGTTAATCTATGTCATACAGAAACATTAATTTACCACGAACAGTCAGTTCATGGGACACTAATGTTAACATATGCTAGTGTTTTCTGACTTCACTGAACATTCTCTGTCACACCGTATACAAAACATGGCGAGAAACTTGTTTCTACTGTATCGGGGCAGTAATTGACCTCTGTGTACACTGATATTAAAACTCACAAATTTATTAAAACAATTTTGTTATAGAAAAATAATGTGATATTGCAGCTTTAAATAATATATTAAAAAAAAAAAACCCATTTGTTTTGCAGGTTTCTAAGCTCCTGATTGGTCAGAATGGTATTTTTTCAACTCCTGCAGTGTCTTGCATTATTCGTAAATACAAGACAAATGGCGGCATCATTCTAACAGCCAGTCACAACCCTGGAGGCCCAGATGGAGATTTTGGAATAAAATACAACATATCTAATGGAGGTAATATTTTTGTATGCAGACTGCAGTTTTATGGAGGAGAGGTGTTTTGTTTTACAACACATTGATTTATTAATCATCAGCTATTGGATGTCAAACATTTGGTAACTGACATATAGTCTTAGAGAGATAATCCACAACATTTTTCCATTAGTAGCAAGGGATCTTTTATATGCACTATACCACAGACAGGATAGCACATACCACAGTCTTTGATATACCAGTCATGGTGCATCGGCTGGGATGAATGAAAAATAATCCAATTAGCCCGCCGATGGGAATCAATCCTAAACTGATGATCTCTTTACCACTGGGCTATGTCCTGTGCCTTTGTATCATTTAAATTTACAGGAATAGCGAAACTATATGACACATTACAACGGAAGAATCTGGGGCTTTTTCTTTTTCTTTTACCATCTATAATTAAAAATGTTGTCCTGTCTGTGGGATAGTGCATATTAATTTTGTTGAATATATTTAAAATTATATTTGTTTCAGGGCCTGCACCAGAAAGTGTTACAGATGCAATATTTAAATACACCACAACGATCAAAGAATACCTCATCTGTCCTGACCTGAAGGCTGATATATCCAAACTTGGAACCCAGACCTTCAAAGTGGGAGGGAACACTTTTACTGTAGAAATCATGGACCCAGTAGCTGACTATGTGGCCTACATGAAAGAAATCTTCAATTTCAGTTCCATTAAAAGCCATGTTTCCGGACCAGATGGACAACGATTAAATATTTTAATAAATTCAATGCATGGAGGTAATTTTAAAGTTAATATATTTTAAAACTTTCAGCTGTTGTACGGGTTTATATAAATTTTGACCATTTGACATCAGGGTTTTTGGGGGTTTTTTTTCATCCCACTGCCCCCTTTCCTTTCTCTCCTTTGAATTCAGTCTCATTTCTTCTCGATCTGGCAACTCCTATCTTTCAACTTCTTTCACAGTCCACCTCCACATTCCAGTCCTTTGTCTCTCCAACCACAACAGGTGCTTGTCTCTTGTGGCTATCTGTGCCACACACCTGCATTTGACATCGGTTAATTCACATAAAATTTGTAAATATTTTATATGAAACTTAAATGCTGATTTCACTAATACTATTATTAATACCAATAATTTAAAGTTTAATAAATTCTTTATGTCAATAGTATTAATTCAAAATAGAAGGATATTACATACATTACTATGCATTTTAGTTTGTTCCGTTTTTTTCTACTAAAATTAGACTTATAGTCCAGATAGCTGAAGTGTGTGCCCAGGACAGCGTGCTTGCTTCTTAATTGGATATAATGGTTCCTTCACATAAGTTATATAAAACCGTACAACAGCTGAAAGGTTTAATTACTAGTAGTATACTAGTTAAATGAACTGTTTATCGACTGTCTTGTCTTTACAACACTAGATACTTAAATGGACTGTATGTTAAAATGGGTTTTACAGTACAACTTATGTACTGTACTGTCTTCATATCAAAGATGAAAGAAATGGAAACTTTTCAATCTAGACTATATTAAGTTGCTACACTACATGTTACACTATATGCTGAAAATATAATAACAGTGGTAGATTTCTTAGCAATATTTCTTGCAACGACGACAATTTTAAACTGGCTTTGTTGTGTGTATCTGTTACAGTTATGGGTCCCTATGCTAAGAAAGTGTTTGTTGAGGAGCTAGGTTGTCCTGCATCCAGTATGGTGAATGCCGTTCCTCTGCCAGACTTTGGTGGCCATCATCCCGATCCTAATCTCACATACGCCGCTGACCTTGTGAATGATTTGAAGAAAGGTCATCATGGCTTTGGAGCTGCTTTTGATGGAGATGGGGTAACAATTATTTTTGTAGAATCACATGTTCAATTGAGGTTAAAATTATTGAATATTTAGAATGACATGTTTACAGTAGAATATTCTGTAGAATGATGTATAACTGCTAGAAGATTACAACAGTTTAACTTTCAATGAAAGCTCAGCATATTGTTTACTCAATGGTTATAGTTCTAATACAGGTTGAGACAGGAAATAAAGCCAACAGTTCCACCAAGGTAATCAGTGTTGCAACTCATTACACTTTAATCCTGCCCTTACTTGGTGTAGAAGGTAAGACAAGAAACTTGCTTTCACCACATCCGTTATTCCTCACTTTTCGCACCCTTGTTTTGGCTTCGTACACAGTAAATAAAACATATCCAACGGTAATATTTTGATATATATTTGACAAAAGGTACTGTTTATTTCTTTCATCTTTTGAAACTTAAAATTAATATTTTGTCTAGAATTATGAAAAATAACAAAATACCAACCTGTAAACAATGTTGTCCGCTTGTTATAGAAATTTGACAGGGGTCAAGGTTAGTAGACAAGTTTTTATTTTAATGTGGTGAAGCAGTGTAATAATATAGCTAATTTTGAATTTGAATGACGTCAGTATTCCAATGACGTCACTTTAAATCGCCTTACAATAACCATATACTGGGTACATTTAAGAGTGCTGAAAAAATTCCAATGCAAACTTGCTATTGAAATTTTTTTGTTTGAACATTACTAATGCATCTGAATGTGTTTGAAGAAAATCTTGTGATTAAAAAATTGCACCTTTTACGAAATATGGATTTCAAGTGAAATTACGGTGAGATATGCTATATTTATTGTGTACGAACCCAAAACAAGGGTGCGAAAAGTGACTTTCGTCGACCTTAGTAGCAAAGGGTCTTTCATGTGCATTTTCTCTGATATAATGGCACATACAATGTACCATGAATTTTTTAAGTGCTGATTACAGTGCACTAATTTCTCTTCTTGCATACAAAATGAGCTACTTTACTATTACTATGAGGCATGTTTATCTCGTAGACGAATACACTTTGATAACAAAAGGTTGTAGGAATCCAAAGAAAATGTTTGTGAAAATACCTGCATAAAATTGTAAGATTTCATTGCATAGAAAAGCTTACATGGAATGCGGGCCTTAGTATACCACAGAATTGATATGGTGTCAAACTGATACAGTAAATCTTCTTTGTGTGAACAAAACCAACTCATAGACTCATTTGTTTCAGTTGTTCAGAATTCTCTTCTTTTAATTTTTTTTTTTTATTTCATCTAACATGACTGGCCTTGGTGGCGTCATGGTTAGGCCATCGGTCAACAGGCTGGTAGGTACTGGGTTCGGATCCCAGTTGAGGCATGGGATTTTTAATCCAGATACCGACTCCAAACCCTGAGTGAGTTCTCCGCAAGTCTCAATGGGTAGGTGTAAACCACTTGCACCGACCAGTGATCCATATCTGGTTTAACAAAGGCCATGGTTTGTGCTATCCTGCCTGTGGGAAGCGCAAATAAAAGATCCCTTGCTGCTAATCAGAAACAGTAGCCCATGAAGTGGCGACAGCGGGTTTTCTCTCAAAATCTGTGTGGTCCTTAACCATGTGTCTGACGCCATATAACCGTAAATAAAATGTGTTGAGTGCGTCGTTAAATAAAACATTTCTTTCTTTCTTTCATCTAACATGATTAATTTTATGGACGTAAAACAATACTTACATTTTAAATAATGCATGTGTGTTTTGTGTTCTTTTTGTGTTTACATCGATCACATTTTTGGGCATTAACAACTTGCTAACATTAGTCTCATGATTTACAGTATACTGTTATTTATTATAAGCGTTACAATGTAAAGATCCAGTGAATTTGGTGAAAAGATGTTTCTTTATTTGTTTATTTGACAGGATAGGAATATGATTCTAGGTCACAATGCTTTCTTTGTTACACCAAATGATTCCTTAGCAGTTATTGCAAACAACCTGGAATGCATTCCATACTTTCAAAAGAATGGGGTCAAAGGTTATGCACGGAGTATGCCTACAGCAGGTGCTGTTGACAGGTAAGCACTCAATGTGATAAATGATCATATATATATATACCAATTACCGACAAATATATTTTATTTAATCTTTAGACTACTGGATTAATTTTTGACAAAAACAGTGTTGAGTGGGTACAAGTTTATAAATTTTTCTCACATATATTCACTTAAATAATTTATAAATACATAAAATAAAGTTCATATTTGAATCGGTAGGTATTATTTTCGTGGGTTTTTATAATTTTTATGATATTTTAGATCAGTTAATGTTGACTAAAATTAGGCATTTACTCACCGGAATTTGTGGCCAGCTGTCCAGTATTTATGTCTATTATTCCCGATA
The DNA here is from genome assembly GCF_016097555.1 of Gigantopelta aegis. Lineage (NCBI taxonomy): Eukaryota > Metazoa > Mollusca > Gastropoda > Neomphalida > Peltospiridae > Gigantopelta > Gigantopelta aegis. The sequence continues at coordinate 79,552,050 of NC_054704.1, forward strand.
ACAGCGTTTTTCTGACCACAATTTAAAAAAAACAAAAACGAACTACGATTCATATCCCAATATTTGGTGATTTTCGTTGTTGGTAAAATGATCAAAATTATTATCAAATTAGCTGTCACAATCAGCTATTGATCCCTGAAAATGACTGCGACATGCCGCCTTTGTTGTCAGCGCATGACTGGTATATCAAAGGCCGTGGTATGTACTATCCTGTCTGTGGGATGGTGCATATAAAAGATTCCTTTCTGCTAATCGAAAAAAGTAGCCCATGAAGTGGCGACAGTGGGTTTCCTCTCTCAATATCGGTATGGTCCTTAACCATATGTCTGACGCCAAATAACCGTAAATAAAATGTGTTGAGTGCGTCATTAAATAAAAAAAAATTTTTTTGTTGTCAAGCGAAAATACTTGCTGAAAACCACTATTTCAACTCAAAATTACAAGCTATTTTCAAAACAAAAACAAAAACCTACAGATACAGGAAGCTGAGTTGTCTTCTGTTTCCTGTTATACAAGTCTTTCCGGTGAATGTCATGTGCAAAACGGCAGGAAATATGAATTGGGGAATGCACTGTATACAGTGTACAGTATGTCGACTGGCGTGACGTCGGGCGAGATATCTTGTCTGCAGTAGTCAGAAGGTTAATCTCAATGTGCATGAAGAAAACAAAGGGTGTTCGACCCATCAGGCACAAAATACTACTACTAGTGCTTCCGTTTCCCTTCCCTGTGTGATCATTTCAGGGACAGCCCTAAGAACTGCAGTGCTGATACGTTTTTTTGACTTAGAAAACACTTTTTGATTAACATAATTAACGAATATATCTTCCAACAACAATGAGTTTTATTGATATAAATTGTATACTTATAATGGAAAGCAGAAGCTGCTTGTGAAGCTGATTATCAGAAAGCATACTGTGTGTTTTGAGTGGAAATTTGCATTTTGCTTCCTTACAATTTTGAGTCTTGAAAAAACTAATTATAAACCGATCAATGGATGCATAAATCTTTAGACATAAAATGTTGTCAGTTAATGAGCATTAAATTTTATTTCATTAATTTCATTAAATCGTATGATAAGTTATTGTAAATTATAATATATTAGGGAGGTTGACCATCTGATTGTCTTCGGACATCGTGAAAATGTGTGCACTACAAAGAAAAGCTGTGTATAATATCTTTATTGATGTTGGAGTGGGGTTGTAACTCAGTGGTAAAGTGCTTTTCTAAGGTGTGATGGATTGAAAGAGCGATTGTCCTTGATGGAATCCAGTTTTTTCCCCATCTTAGCCAGTGCTCCACAACTGGTACAAAAGCCATGGTATGCCTATAGGGAAATGCATATAAAACATCCCTTGCAGAAGAGGTTCCTTTCTCTCTAGACCAAACGTAAAAAATATCTGTATGTTAAACACAAAAAGCCATGGTATGCCTATGGGAAATGCATATAAAACATCATTCAGGGATGGGAATTCTCATCGGATCAGCTGTTTTCCTCTCATAGAACATTGCGTTTCCTCACATTTTAATCATCCTTTCCTCCAAAATGTGTCAGATGGCACAGATTTTAACCAAGGATTTCAAGAATTTCCAGGACCCCTCTAGATTTCCTCATTTTTACAGTTCACCAATTCCCACCCCTGATCCCTTGCTGATTTTCAATGTGACAGCAGAGGTTTCCTTTCTCTCTAGATCAAATGTAAAAAATATCTGTATGTTAGACACAAATAGACAGATTTTAAAATTTTCTGTCAGTCACTGTCTTATTTCTGTAATAATGTAATATTTTTATTTTAACCTTCATGTACAAATGTATACAAGCAAAATGTATTCAAGTTGTTGTTTGACAGAGTTGCAAAAGCTAAAGGAATGGAGTGCTTTGAAGTTCCAACTGGGTGGAAATTCTTTGGAAACCTAATGGATGCTGGGCGCTTGTCTCTCTGTGGGGAGGAAAGCTTTGGAACAGGATCCAATCACATCAGGTTAAATTTCATGATTGTTTCCACTTACCAGTGTTCGAAATAAGCACTTGTCCATTTGTCCTGACAAGTGAAAATCTGCTCAGACCTCAATGGTTGTCCAGTGGACAAATGAAAATGTTCAGTGCAGTTTAATTTTGAGCAATCAAAAATATTGTCCTTCTACTTAAATAAAACAAAACATTTATTTGGACAAGTGAAAATATTGCTGGATAAGTAGATTTCTCGACGTACTTGTCTGGTGGACAAATGAAACATTCTGCTTATTTCAATCGCTGACTTACCTGTTAAAATAATATTAAGCACAACTTATGATTTTGGTGTCAGTATTGGGATGGGGTGTAGCTCAGTAGTAAAGTGTTTGCTCAAGTCCTGGGATTTCTCTCCATCAGGTTTTTTTCTTGTCCAAATGGTGCCCCATGACTGGTATGTTAAAGGCTGTGGTATATTCTGTCCTGTCTGGAAAAATGCATATAAAAGATACCTTGCTGATTTTAATAGGAGTAGCCCATGTGGCTGCAGTGGGTTTCTTTTCTTTCTCCCAAATTGTAGTGAGTTAGTATTTATATTAATGTATATATTGGTCACTTAGTGTTGTTTACCTGTTTAAATCACTATACTCCTAACCAAGTATCTGTTGGTAACATAACTCTTACAAGTTTGTTATGTGAAATGCATCATTAATATTTGAAATCAGGGCATTGCTGTTCTTGACTAAAATAACTAGGGAAGATGGCGATCCAAAAATTAATCCGGTCATAGTAAAATAAGGTCTTCTAAGACCGAAAAACACCTTTAAACTAAGAATTGCACTTTTTATATTGAGGGAAGATGCATAACTGACCCCACCCCTTACTATGTGTTGCCCTTATTACAATTTATGTTGTTTTACTACGTTATACCAAAGTTCACCGGACAGACAGAGGACGTGAGTCAAGAAAGAAAACTGTCTAGGAGAAGCGAACTCCAAAATCAAAACTGGGCTGGAGAGGCTCAGAATCCTAGTAAGGAAACTCTCCTAGGAGAAAGAAAACTCCAAACTCAAACCAAGTCCACTGAAGTCAGAGTACAGAAGCTATGCATAAGCATTAGCGTGGAAACCAAAAGGAAATGTCTGTACATGCACCAAGCTCTATGATCCTGATCATACCCAAGTTCGTAAAACCAAATTAAATTTCCATATTTCATCTTATTACACATGGAAATATTTTAGAATTGTTGTACTGGTATCATTAATATGTTTTGTATTGCAGGGAGAAGGATGGACTGTGGGCAGTGCTGGCCTGGCTTTCCATTCTAGCCCATACAAAGAAGTCTGTAGAACAAACACTTGTTGACCACTGGAAGCAATATGGCAGGAACTTTTTCACCAGGTATAAGTCTGAATTACAGTACTTGAACTGACATGTAAATATACTGTACTGTGAATGAAGGTATTAGTGCACAAAAGATACACAGTTAGTACTCCTGAGAATATATTCTGATGTATTAAATTAGTAGATTTCACTGACCAGGCCTCTGTGAATTTAAAATTTGCATAAAACATTTAGGCCTATGGGTTATGCAAAAACCAACTGATGTCAGCCTTTTTTTTTCTGCCTAACCCATTATGACCATGTGAATGATGTCCTGAATATAATATTATTCTTGTTAAAATTAATGATCCACTTTTTTCTTCTCTTTTTTTTTTAACATACTGGCATGCAGTGCATTTGAATATTACATAGTTTTAAGGTATATTTTTTGCTCACAATAAACTTGTGCAATATATAACAAGCAAAAACTGTTAAAAGGTTAATGAAATTTGGCTGACCTTTTTTAGTTTTTTGGTTTTATTCAATAAATAATAGTGTAAAGAAAAATCCATGCTTAGTGACTGAAAATGGTAGATTGAGTTTCAGCTAATGAGATTGTTAGTTTTTGATTATTATAATTATTTTCAGGTATGATTATGAGAACTGTGATTCTAGTCCAGCTAACAAAATGATGTCAGATTTGAACTCACTTGTGGCTGATCCATCACTAGTTGGCAAGGTTTACAGTTCCGGCAACAAGTCGTACAAGGTGGCCAAGGCAGATAACTTCAACTATACAGATCCCATAGACAAGAGTGTCAGTAAGAATCAGGTAGGTAGTATGCTAATATCAGCATGAAATTATTAACTGACTGTGGATAGAATTAAATATTTTTAATTCTAGTGACATGAAGAATTTTTTTAAATATAATACTGTCTACTGTAGGAATCTAGCATTCTTTAGCTCCGTAACCTTCCAGCCAGTGCACCATGACTGATATATCAAAGGCCATGATATGTGCTATCCTGTCTGTGGGATAGTGCATATAAAAGATCCCTTGCTACTAATGGCAAAATGTAAGGAGTTTTCTCTCTAAGATTATATGTTAAAATGACCGAATGTTTGACATCCAATAGCCGATGATTTATAAATCAATGTGCTCTAGTGATGTTGTTAGACAAAACAAACTTGTCAACTCCATAAGCAGTTTGGCGGTCTGCTATGCCAGTCTGACTAAGCACCAAGTTATACCTAAATTTTCTAATAGACTTTATGCAATCACTTTGTGATAAAATACTGTTGAGTATTCTTTTGTTTGTCTTGATGTAGTGCAACTATGTAATGCCATCTTAACTTTTTGTAGTTTATTACAAATATCACTGTCTTATTTTTAGGGTATTAGAATAATCTTTGATGATGATTCCCGCATCATTTTCCGTCTTAGTGGAACAGGAAGTAGTGGTGCCACCATCAGGTTGTACATAGAAGGATATGAATCTGACGAAAGCAAATACTTGATGAGTGCTCAGGTAACAAGAAAAGGCATTTTAGTGGAAAACATAAAATATTTCTTTGTGTTTGTACACACACATGCACCCAAAACATGTATGCACACACTTGCAGGCATGCACATACACACATGCATGTAGACATGCACACACACATACACGCACACATACACACATACATTCATGCACACACACACACATTCTTTCACTTGCACACACATTCATTCACGTTCACATACGTATTCATAAGATATTCATTTATGATACACAAATTACTTTTTTAGCCGTATTTGTCTATTTGTGTAAAATAATTGTTTATTTACTGAATGGATGGATGAGAGAAAAAGACTCATCATATGTAGTCATATTGGACAGAAACACCCTCAGTCATGGAAATTTCCACCACCTTTGATGTACTTTTTCTGTCCCACATGACCACAGAATTTAAAATATGAGCCATCACAATGTTATCATTCAAGTTTTCTATTGTTTTTTTCAGGATGTGTTGAAACCTCTGATAGACATTGCATTGAAAATATCACACCTCGTGGAGCTCACAGGCCGAACAGCACCGACAGTCATCACATAGGATTGTATTCATAGGATTGTCTTCTTTGTTAGATCCTACACAGTGTTGCTATGTTTTTCACAACAGACAATTGTACCGATTATTGTCAGGATAAAACCTTCATGTTTAGTCCTTGCTTCTCCCAATGTTAAGTAGCCTGTGGCCTGAAAGTCACTGATCCCATTTCCTGTGTTTCATACCGTTCTTGTTTTACATAAAATGCATGTTGAGATACTACAGAGACCAGAATGACAAGAACATATCGGTTTTGACAAAATTAAATATATAAGCATGAGGTCATAAGTAATGTAATTTTGTATGTAAAAAAAAAAAACCCGTGGTATGTGTAAATCCTGTCTGTGGGATGGTGCATATAAATGATCCTTTGCTACTAATGGAAAAATGTAGCGGGTTTTCTCTCTAAAACTGCATGTCAAAAATACCAAATGTTTCACATCCAGTAGCTGATGATTAATAAATTGATGTGCTCTAATGGTGTCGTTAAACAAAACAAACTTTAACAAACTTTAAAAAAGCAACCCAACACCCTGTAAATATTTTACACTACATAATAACTGTATGGCCATTGCCTGTAAGTTTATCACTACAGGTAATTCTGCAGTCAAATTTTATTATTTATTATATTTACACATTTAATGTGCCATGTTCACAGTTGATTGTTGTATAATCAAGCATTTGTAGTCTCAGTCGCCCAATATCGGCAGAATTTTGTGTTCCAGTATGGTTTGGGATTTTAATGAATTTCCTGGATTCTATTATTTTCTTTAGCATCTTATAGTTGCCTGAAATGTTTTATATAGAACTGAAGCAATTCCATCTTTAACATTATCTCAACTACCAAAGAAAGACCCTGCAATGACTTAAGTTATGTTAATCTATATTCTGTCATGAATTATGAGACAACTATATGGAGTTTTTAGATTTGCAGGTGTATTGTCTGTTTGATCCCGCATATGTGTATATGTAATTGTCATGACTCTTTTATTTAACTGTGAATAATTAGAGACTTTAACATAAAGAACAAAACTAACTTCTATGTCCATTTTGTTTTTAATTGAAAGAAGCAAGCAAACAACATTCATGGGATTTCAGTCCTTATCTAGTCCTTTGTGCATATGCCATATTTATAATATCAAAGTGAGGTTTTTATGCATGTGTAAAAACAATAAATAATAGTTAAAATAGATATTAGGATATATTTTTTCTTCTTTGAAAATTAAAGATGGTGAAATAATTTTTTTATAAAATGTCTAAACATTTCAACCCATGGCATACTAGTACCCATTATACAGTATTCAGTTCAAAACCAGTGTTATAATGTGACTAGTGTCCTATACTGTAAAACATTCACATATATTTAGTACAACTATGTCTTGTCAGTAGTAGATTCTTTGTTTAAAAGCTAGCTTTTTTTCTTTCTTTTTTTATAATTGTTGTATAATGAATTAGCTATTTGTTATTATTCTATGCTTGGAATGTTAACTGAATATTTACTTTCAGTATTTGGTTATATATAACAGGTAAATAAATTGTTTATTGATTTTTCGTCTTGTGTGTTCTGTGTTTGTTTTTTCTAAAACAAAATAAATACACATTTTATTGCATTTTATGTGTGTTAATGGTTTGGGGTTTTTTTTTATTAATTATTTATTTTGGTTTATTCGCCTTGTTGATTGTTTGTGGTGGTTTTACCAAGGGAATTGTCGTCAAACCAATCCTGTCTAAGGACTTCAGTTCCAGAGCGCAAGTTGACCTCATCGACATGCAGTCTATGTGCCACGGTCAACACAAATGGATCATGGTGTACCAAGACCATCTTACCAAGTTCTGCATCCTGCGTCCTCTCACTTCTAAGCGTGCATCGGAAGTAGCTTATCAGTTGCTGGACATCTACCTTCTGCTAGGATCCCCTTCAATACTACAAAGTGACAACGGGTCCGAATTCACAGCGCAAGTTATCACCGAGTTGAATCAGATGTGGCCTGACCTCGTCATCATTCATAGGAAGCCGAGACACCCCCAGAGTCAGGGTTCAGTGGAAAGAGCCAACTGCGACATAAAAGACATGTTGATTGCATGGATGAGTGACAATGACACACGGGACTGGACTGTTGGGCTCAAGTTTGTGCAATTTCAAAAGAACTCGAGCCATCACACTAGAATCAAGCGTTCTCCCTTTGCTGCTCTGTTTGGTGCCGATGCGAAGGTAGGATTGACATCATCCAGTCTCCCCCAAGATGTCATTGCAAGGTTGCAAACTGAAGACGCCCTCCTGTCTGCAGTACCCATCCAAACCCAGTCGAGCAATCCAGCGAGGAAGCAGAACATGTACCAGTCTCACCCATCTCTGTACGTCAGGAGGAAATTCAGTCAAATAACAACCTTGTCAATACCATTCTGCACGTTTCAGGTAATCTGTATAAATTAGTGAAGCATATTTCAGGTAATATGTATATTATCTGATTTTTTCAGTTAATATAAATATTACCTGAGTGAAACAGGTAATATACATATTTGCTGAAAAAATCAGGTAATATACATATTACCTGATTATACAGATTAACTGTAACATATATATATATAAACCATCGCTGCTGCTACGAAGTGGCGGGGGGGGGGGGGGGGGGGATATGTCCCCTTGCCCACCCCAGCTTCCTACGCAGTGCAGTTTATAATGTACTCTTCTATTGTGGATTTCATTCTTCTGTTTTTGAAATGTTAATCACGGTGATTGCACAAGAGGCAAGTATAAAGTGCAACCACAATTTTCCCTGGTTACATCACCATATTTTATAAGTAGATCTACTAGTCATCACTGCTGACTTTACATCTTGTAGTCTTACCATAGGTGGAATTTTAATCGAAATTATAGAAAAACCCTACCCATTTTAAAGTTTTATGTGTGCCAGTTTTGTTCGTGTAGCAACCATAAAGAAATGAACAAATATGTATGCACATGTATATATTTGTAGTTATTTCCCCTTGATCGAATTGATAATTTTTATCACAACGGGTGCCTCGCCCTAAATCATGAATTTCGTACTGTTTCCCCACAACGCTGGTTTAAAATACGCTTTTAGGAGCAGACTATGTTTCAACCTCATCTTAGTGTTTGTACATGCATACTTAGGCAAACGGGGTGATACTTAGGCAAACGGGGTGGGGTGATGAAAGCGAGCACATCGCACCCACAACCGCCATTCCCCATTTTTATGAAATCCCCATGTCTGTAGGTTGCACTATACCAATTAATTTCCGGCTGGGTCGAAGTTCGAGGTGTACCGAACTTGTGATAGAGAAGTTAACACCACAAGTCCTGTGATTGGTTATAAATGTGAGTGTGTTGGTTGTAAAAAAAATTAGTTTCATCTGGGCTAAAAATGTATGCAATTTTATTTGATGTAGTACCACCGTGTCAAGTAGCCTTGTGCTTGGAACATGTATGGGGTACCTGTAAAAAAAAGTACTAAAATTTTGTGCGAAACTAGGGGTGTTGCAGAAACATCTGGTTATACCGAAAATGAGCCATGAAAGGTACCATTTTCTGCAGTTAATACTTTGAGGTAGGGGTTGTAGTACTGATATTTATGGGTCACAGTTTGGTTGATATATTGCATATAGTGTTTTTAAACACAAACGTTAACATGGTCGCCTATGGGATTTGAATTGGTATAGTCCAACCTATAGCACATATTCAGTGCATAATAAAAAAGATTATGATTTTTGTGATTTAATTCAATTAAACTACACTATTTGATTAATTAGCCGTCACTCGGCCATGCAAGTTCACAATGACCTTGACCTTGACAATAATTACTGTACATAGCTCTGAATGGAGTTTGAACAAAAATTAGCACTGAGGAAAAGTTGGTTTTGGCCTATAATTCATACTATACAGATTTGAATGTTCTTATTTACATGGTGTTTGACTTGCCATATACAACTGCTCTTAAATATGTTAATATATCTAGGCAGTCTGAACTTAGATTTTAATAGCAATTTATTTTTATATTAAAAATAACATGTGCCAATATTGGGATAATGTCTTTAACTTCTATAAACATAGTTAATGTTTCATGTGTGTACTTCTGATAGCTTAACTTTTTAAAGACCTTGATTTTTATTGTCCTTTTGGCATATTTATAGGGTGCTAAGTCATATTTTAGACAAATTTGTAGTTTTAGGGGAAACATTTTTTTACTTTGAAGAATTTTTTTACCAAAGTCATAATTAAATTTTTTGTCACTATCGTGCCTTCTGTTCTCTCTTATACATAACAATAAGCTTGTTAAACATATCTTTAGGTCTCCAGATCAAATCTTTTTTTAAAATAATCACTTAGTTTGCTCCCATGAAGTGTATTTTAAGTGTATACTAGATTTGGAACCAATTTTTCCAGATTTGATTATCTACCTTGGTGTAATTTGATGATTTATTTTATTGTTAATGCTGTATTATCCAATGTTAATAGCTAAATGATATGCTGGATTACAGATTGTAGGAATACATCCAATATACATATTGTATTGATCTGGATTAGAAAATAATGCAATAAAATAGATGTTCGGGTAATTATGTCACTTAAAAACAGGTTTTTTTAGTAATGAATCAAAAATAAATATGCGAAAGCTGCATGATAATTCCAGATATCACAAATTTTTAAAACCTCCAACTACAGTAGGGTATACATAAAATATAGTCAGGAATATTGGTGGCTGCCAATGGTTTTGTTGGTCCAATTTGAAAATCTGCATAGCTGATGGATTTGAAATTCCCGCACATGGTAACTTGAAGATGCCCACACTCAGCATACAGGATTTTCTTCCAACAGTGATGTGCAGGACATTAAGTCATTACTTCATACAGATGCAGTCATGTTGGTTTTTCCTTCCTCAGACATTGTATTTTTTTAATACTGATATTTCTTTGATGTGCCTATTGAGGTCTTCATAATCTAGGGGTCAGTCAAGTACATGTGTTTCAATGGAATAAGTTTAAGGAGTTGAGGTACTCTGAATAGCCATGCTGTCTCTACATATATAGCTGAGCACACACACACATCTGACAATAAATATCTTCATGAGTATTATTTTTTTTTTAAATTATTTTTTCAAATATGACATATTGCATTTGTACAAAACTGTACAAAATACATGTGTTTTGTGAGGTGTACATTAAATTAGGTTGCACTGTAGAAACAACAGTTTCAGTGAGGTTGTCAGTTTATGTCAGAAGACACCAGATCCTGGTTGTCATAAAAACACATGATTCACCACCTTTTGAAACATGTATGTTATCAGTATAGGTTGCACTATACCAATTAATTTCCGGCTGGGTCGAAGTTCGAGGTGTACCGAACTTGTGATAGAGAAGTTAACACCACAAGTCCTGTGATTGGTTATAAATGTGAGTGTGTTGGTTGTAAAAAAAATTAGTTTCATCTGGGCTAAAAATGTATGCAATTTTATTTGATGTAGTACCACCGTGTCAAGTAGCCTTGTGCTTGGAACATGTATGGGGTACCTGTAAAAAAAAGTACTAAAATTTTGTGCGAAACTAGGGGTGTTGCAGAAACATCTGGTTATACCGAAAATGAGCCATGAAAGGTACCATTTTCTGCAGTTAATACTTTGAGGTAGGGGTTGTAGTACTGATATTTATGGGTCACAGTTTGGTTGATATATTGCATATAGTGTTTTTAAACACAAACGTTAACATGGTCGCCTATGGGATTTGAATTGGTATAGTCCAACCTATAGCACATATTCAGTGCATAATAAAAAAGATTATGATTTTTGTGATTTAATTCAATTAAACTACACTATTTGATTAATTAGCCGTCACTCGGCCATGCAAGTTCACAATGACCTTGACCTTGACAATAATTACTGTACATAGCTCTGAATGGAGTTTGAACAAAAATTAGCACTGAGGAAAAGTTGGTTTTGGCCTATAATTCATACTATACAGATTTGAATGTTCTTATTTACATGGTGTTTGACTTGCCATATACAACTGCTCTTAAATATGTTAATATATCTAGGCAGTCTGAACTTAGATTTTAATAGCAATTTATTTTTATATTAAAAATAACATGTGCCAATATTGGGATAATGTCTTTAACTTCTATAAACATAGTTAATGTTTCATGTGTGTACTTCTGATAGCTTAACTTTTTAAAGACCTTGATTTTTATTGTCCTTTTGGCATATTTATAGGGTGCTAAGTCATATTTTAGACAAATTTGTAGTTTTAGGGGAAACATTTTTTTACTTTGAAGAATTTTTTACCAAAGTCATAATTAAATTTTTTGTCACTATCGTGCCTTCTGTTCTCTCTTATACATAACAATAAGCTTGTTAAACATATCTTTAGGTCTCCAGATCAAATCTTTTTTAAAATAATCACTTAGTTTGCTCCCATGAAGTGTATTGACGGATTAAAATAATGCTAAAATAAATTTTCGGGTAATTAGTCCTTAAAAACAGGTTTTTTTAGTAATGAAACAAAATAAATTCGAAACTGCATGTAAATTCCAATATCACAAATTTTTAAAACCTCCAACACAGTAGGGTATACATAAAATAGTCGAATAGGTGGCTGCCAATGGTTTTGATGGCCAATTTGAAAATCTGCTACGATGGTTTGAAATTCCCCACATGGAACTTGAAGAGCCACACTCCCCTACAAATTTTCTTCCAACATGATGTCAGACATTAATCATTACTTCATACAGTCAGTCATTTGGTTTTTTCCTTCCTCAGACATTGTTTTTTTTAATACTGATATTTCTTTGATGTGCCTTGAGGTCTTCTAATTAGGGGTCTTCAAGACCCGGTTTCAAGAATAATTTAAGGAGTTGAGGTCTCTGAATGCCTGCTTCTCTACATATATCTGAGCCACCCCACCTGACAAAAATTCTTCAAG